>NW_015150674.1:976477-982660 GCF_000732505.1 Cyprinodon variegatus | reverse complement strand
TGTGTGTGTGTGATGTATGTAAGTACGTACAAATGTATGAATATGTATGTATATATACGTACGTACGTATGTATATATGTGTGTGGACGCACTGTATATACTGTATAAATCCCCTGCACCTTTTTCTTCCTTTTGCACCTTCTTCTTCTCTTTTTGACTATTTCAGCTGATGTAACGAGTACATTTCTCAAAAATAAAATATAAAACTGTGACTACTCCATCCTCAAAGTTTTAACTTAAATCTGAAAATGTTTTTATGTATTTCACTGATGCTCAATGTTTTAGATATTTGTAGGGGAGTTTTCCACTGAAATGTTTTCAGCTGTCTACCCCCTTTTGCTTCAGTGGTATAAAGAGGCAGGGATGAGGATGTCAGCGCAGAGGCTGATGCTGGATTAATCTTTACTGCTGTGGTGCAAAGATAGGGATGAAGGACACAGACTCGTGGGAAAGATGAGGAAGCTGTGGAGAAAAACGGTGGGAAGTGAATCTAGAGGGAGGAGGCAGCTGTTTGGAGGTGAAACTCAGCCCCCAGGTGTGTCAGTCTGAAACGATCAGGAGGCGGGTTTTTTTTTCTTTTCCTCCTCCTCTATAAATGACAGCATACGGTGCAACTAGGAAGTAGAGAAACAGGAGAGGAACACACAAGGACGTTTGGAGTAGTTTTGGTGGAGGTGTTATCCTCTGCTCATCGATCACTATCATGCAGTTCTGGGACTTTCTGGGCTGCACCAATGGAGGTAGGTAGGCATGAAGCTTTACTCATGGCTTGATGACACTGGTGAAGCACTCTGTGATAGCCAGGCACGGAGGATTTGGCAGGCTGAGGGCTGGAAAGGAATTTGTGCTGCTCACAGCCGTGCAAGCGGTTGCATGCAACCTTTCAGACAGGTAGAGAGCAGAGACAAATAAAGACGCATGAAGGTCTTGGACGCTGTCGATAAACCCTGCTGTCTGATTCCGATTTGACTGATAGGTTAGGGAGCTAATTGTATGTTTTTTTTCTTTATTAAAACTTTGGATCTAGGTTGCCAGTCTAGTTTCCATGAACATGTGTTGTCCCGTCAACAGAGAAGGCTCTACTATTTTGCAAGAAGTCCTGATCTAATGAAGACACACAGTACAAACACCCCCCATTAAAGCTGTGTGGAAAGTCCATTTAAAGGTGCTGACACCTCATCTATTCAAGTAAACATAACTTTATTAAGCAGTTTTCAACCTTGAGCTTTTGTTTAAGTTTTTTGTGTCCAGGGGTTATGTCTTTTAGCATGGATTTAGTGTAGCAGGTTTAATTAAGACTGGAGCTTCCTTAATTACTGTGCAGAAAGAACACCTATTAGATCCAATGAGATTTTTGACATTTTGACACGCTCATGCATGTGTCGTTGTTTTGGGCTAACGCAACAAAACGGCAACAACCCACAGCTATCAAATGTCATAGATGATGTTACAAACCATTTCCTACACACCCAGCCTGAGCCAGTTTTATATTTGAGGAAATTAACGGTAAAAATGGACCCATATCCCTGGGATACGGGGCCTCTATGGCCTTTTTCTGGAAGCGAGTTCGTGGTGCATTTATGTTTGCAGTTGTAAGAAATAAAAACAAGCACACCCTTAAAGTCTTTTAAGACAAAACTGTGCCTTATAATCTTGGATAAGTTATGTTGTTTCATGTCTCGCTTTAAATGTGGTTACTTTATTCTGCTGCATTGAATCCCAGAACAGCTCTGGCTCCAACACCCATCCTGTACCCCCTGGGGCTATGTTTCCTGCTATTGCACTAATAACTATGGCTAAGATACCTGACAGCTTGTGTCATATACCTTTATGCTTTATGACACACAAGCTGTGTCATAAAGCAGAAGAAACAGATCCTCCTTAACTGCATCATTCATCTGTAAAGTTAATCATGTAGTTGCAGTGTTTTGTAGTAATCTGTGTGCAATCTGATGATGGTTTAAAGTTAAAGAAAAAAAACAAAACTTTGTGAAGTAATAGTTAGATGGATGCTTTGGTAGTTCTCAACAGAAGGTTGCCTGGAGGTATCAGGGAAAATGTGGCTTGAGGCAGCCCTCCTGTTGCCCTCATCAGTCGGCCCCTATTTGCATTCAAAGCTCACTGTTTTGCATAAGTTATTCAATGTGGTCGGGACTCTGTGTTAGGTACAGAGTGTGTAATTATAGGGAGACTAACTATAATAACTAGCATTTTTATGTGTTATATTATTTGACTATTTTCTTTAAAATGCTTCACTCTGTAAAAGTAAGGTATTATTAAAAAGGCTTTTTTTTTTTTTTTAATGGCGAGATTTCTGATTTGCCTTCATTTTTTCGGTACTGATTTTACTCTCCAGAAGTGGATAACTCTTTTAAAGAGTTATCTTTTTTTCTTTCCTTTTTTTTTTATTATCCATTGCCCTTTTGAATAATTCAGGCTTGAACCAGCTGTTAAGATCAAGTGATGACACTTTAACAGTTTTATCTCAGCACCGTCTTCGGCTTCATTTGAACGTAGCTATAGTTGCGTCTCGTTTAATAGTCCACTTTAAAGGTATTTTAGAGGATTTTCACAATTTTTATTTATTTTTTTTAAAAGACCGCCCTCTCCACTTAAAAAAAAAAATAAAAAAATGCACATGCACAACCCTGTGCCCACTCCCGAGAGGGAACGCTTACTAAACAGGTGCAAAAGCATGCACGAGCCCATTTCTCATACATGTTTTAAAGTTGCTGTTCTCATAACTCATTCAAGCTTACTGTGTCCGAACGTCGGCCCTAACCCCTAAATCTCTCAATCACTATAAAGAGTGGGGACTATTCAGTGGACTTTATAGTGAACTCAGTTAAGTTACGGTTCAGGCAGATGATCACTGCTTGTTGCTCCCTGTTGCTCATGTAACTCCTCTTCCACTGCGCGTTGCCTGCGCCATCTTTGTTACCCCCGCTGTCGGGTAACGACAGCCTATGGCTACAGCGGGCTGGTGCGACAGTAAATCCCATAATGCTTTGTGAGGAGAGCTCTCCGCGCAAAGCATTCTGGGATATATCTGCCTCTTCTAAGGCCTTCATCTTTTTATACACTTCGTAGACACTTTTTTCTCTTAAGACGCTCGGCCATTTTCAAAGAATCGCGGTGAGAAAAGTGAGCTTCAATGACTGTCTGAAACCATAGCTCACCACAGATATACGCTTTAAAGTGTGCATGCACACAAAAAGATAGCTAATGGGGCGAGCACGTAGGGTGGCCTTACGTAAACATTTTACCAGAATGATTGACAATTAGGAGGACAACTTATTTAGATGATCTACCCGAAAATAAAAGATCGTCCTCTATACCTTTAACTGTTTTGAAGTCTTTGTTTACAAACCAGGGGTCCATAGTTTTTTAGTTTATTTTTTTTGTCCCCCATCTCTGTTAACATATAAATGACAACATAGATGTGTTCAATCCTTTGATCTTTTTACAATGCAGTATTTATTCTTCTCAATTCTTGGTGAAATAATTAGTTTATTGGTTTTACCAAAGTATGACTATTTCTTCTTTCTTTTTTTGTCTTATATTATTATTTAAATATACTATATTTCCCTGAAATAACTTGCTTTGTGCAGATGATGTAAGGCGGGAATTGAAAGTATAGGAGGCTCTGATTTATCCACGAATATAAACCTGCATCTTATTTGGGATTTCAACGTGAGCCTCCTTTGTTTCTGAGCGAGCGAAAGGCTGTCGTTTCAGAGGAGAAGTGAGAGGAATCTGTATCAGATGAATCAGAGGTTGTGTTTCCTAAAATGGAAAGGGAAAAGTTGAAACTTGGTTCCTCTTAGCCATGAGAGATAAGGAACTGCTAAGGTTAAATTTTTACCGTTATTTATCACAGTGGAAGGACTCTGCTAAGGAAAATAACGATCTATACTGATGCAAACTGTTTCTGATTTTAAACATGACAGGAAAGGTACGTCTTAAAAACTCAACACAATTCGCATGTTGAGTTTTTCATTTAAGGGAAACCCTTAAAGATGTATTGTCATTAATTGTTACTTTTCTTGACTGGTTTAAGTCGCTATACCAAAATAAAATCAGATATTCATGCAACTTTAAAAATGACATAGGGGCTCAAAAAACTTTTTACCACAGAAATATTAAGCTATAGCCTACAGAACCCTAGGAAAAAAAAAAACTTCAGGCTTTGTAGTTGCACAACAGTCTTTGACAGGTGCACAACAAAAGGGTTACCTCAGAGGGTTGTTGAACAAAGGTCATTGAAGAGTTTGGGGTAGATTTTTAGGGCAAGAAATGCTGCTGCAGTCAAAACTTCAAGAGCCGCAGCATCCAGATGGATCCAGGACACGGACTACAGCTGTTTCATCTCATGAGCTTAACCACTACTGAACTAGAGAGATTCCCAGAATAATCTTACATGGCTGGATAAAAAAAGTCCCCGACTGTTACTCAGTGCTCCAGACTTCTTATTCCAGCTGAAAGGAAAGTAAATCAGTGATGATTCATTATTTTATTAAGTCCAGTCCACACGGAGCCCCTCCTTTTTCCCTCTATTGCTTTTTGGAGAAACTGATTTCACTAACTAGCTTTACTTTTCTCCTGCCCATGCTGCGAATATTACCAATACACCATGATTCAATGTGTGTTGCTCTGGAAACTGGCCTGACATGAAACCTACAGATAACCTACGGTATAATGTCAAAGAGGAATATAAGAGGAGTTGAAGGGCGCCATTATAGCAAACTGGAGTTAAAGGCAGCGGCTGATGATTATTTTGCTAATCAGCTAACTTTGTTTTTCTTTTTTTTTTTTTAAATATGGTTTTGATATAGGCCAATATAACCAATATTTAGCAGCTAAATTGTAATTAAAATTTAAGCCTTTATATTCTCCATACTGATTTGTTAAGAAAAAGACTAAATGTTAAAACGGCAATGTTGATTATCTTGGCCAACAGTGCCGTCAGATATAGGAGTTTGCCCTGCAACATGCTTAGACTTACTTAGACAGATTTATTTTGTCATTTTGTATACACAATTGTAAACAAAAATAAATTTTGTTTAGAACTGCTCTGTAGACAACTTCATTGTTTAAAGTGCAGCCTTGATAAGGTAAGCAGCAGTTGCTGTTGAGCTGCTTCTACTGCCTCCAGCTCCTGAAGCACTCGCTTCTCCTGGCTCAGGGGAGGAAGAGGACGATGATGACGATGGTGTGAGGGTGGTAGCCCCCTGGGTTGAAGAGGCTAACGTGGTTGAAGCAGCAGTGGTGCCATCGGCAGGTTTAGCAGTGACAGACACAAGGGTTGTCGGTTCAATCTCCGGCTCTGACTTTCAGTGTCGTTGTCCTTGTGCAAGACACTTCACCTGCATTGCCTACTGATTGCGGACGGAGGGACTGGTGGTGCCAGTATATCGCAGCCTCGCTTCTGTCAGTGAGCCCCAGGGCAGCTGTGGCTTCAATGCAGCTTGCCACCATCAGTGTGTGAGTGTGTGTGCGTGAATGGATGAATGACTGTAGTGTAAAGTGCTTTGGTCAAGTCTACTGACTTGAAAAAGTACAGACCATTTATCATTTTCACACAATATATTTTTGGGGCTAAATAATAATAAATTTTTGTTTTAGCTACATTCAAGCTAATGTAGCACTTTGTTGAAAGAAAAACACGGAAAAGATTAGCAAGTATTTTTAACTCTAGATTAATAACAAGTAAAGTTCCATGACATTTGATTTAATTTTTCCAATTTATTCATCTCTTACAAGCTTGATAAAACGAAACCTCCAAAACTGCCTTTTAATACCATGATAAACCAGAACTTAGTAAAAAAAATATCTAAAATAGGATGTTAAATTATTTAAAAAAAAATGGTAGAAAACATTTACATCCTAATTAGATGGATAGAAATAAAGGAACCGTAAGATAAAAATATCCAAAGAAGACCTAAGTGCCCTTTCCTCTTGGAATTCTTTACCTAAGAATTAACAGTAAGAAAAGGAAGATTCATGTGATCCTTGTGTATCATATAAACTACAACACTGGATTTATTGAAAATGTGTAAAACTGAAGAAGCTAAGAGTATAGCTACCTTGATAGCATGTAGTCATCATGAATGAGCTGCCTGATATTTACATCATTTGGAAAATATTAAAGATTTAAATCTTTAAAACCACCTGACAGAAAAA
>NW_015150674.1:972684-976177 GCF_000732505.1 Cyprinodon variegatus | reverse complement strand
TTTTATACAAATCTTTGATTGGTCATAGCCTGTGTTGCATTCACTGGAGCACTGAAATTCCAAAACTCCTTTCTCTTCTAATATTGCAGCGCACTTAATGGAAATAATTTCTTTCTTGATTGAAATCAAAGCCCGGGGAGGCGACACCCCTGGTTTTACAAATATATGCTATTACTTAGCTTCTTACAGATGTCATGAATATCATTTTAGTGGAAACTTATTAAAGCTGCTTTGTTGCTGAAATAACTGTTCTCACTGGAGCTTGAATGTCATGGGGCCAAAAATACAGGCCAAAAAAAAAAACCCCTTCTCCCACCACACATTTTCATACAAATTTCTAGTTAGGGTCAGCAATTATTTATGGTAGAAGCTCCTGAAAAATTAAGAGGAACTTGATTAACAAAACACAAAGCTGATTTTAAATGTAATTAGCTTGATTAATCTAATGAACCTGAGAATGTTAAGCAACATATTCAGCTCCATTTCCCTTTTGGAATAAGGCAGTGTAAAAAAATATTTTAAAAAGTTGTCTTTTTTAAAATGAAACCAACAAATAATACTCCTAAATCCCTGCTGTAGTTCCATTTATGCCTCTATTTTGAAGCAGGCTGTTTTGAAAGGCGGGTAGAAGCTCAGTGAGGCAAGCCTCTGCCCTTATTTACATCCAATGTTCTGGGTTTGCGCAAGTTGTTCAACACTGAGGTTAGGTCATTAGTAAAATCCAAAACGTAGACACCACGATACATGTCTGTATAGTTTAAATGCAATCCTATACATTTTGAAGCTTAAAAAAACAGCCAGTAATAGTCAGGAATAATGAGTTTAGTGGCTAATTATGAAATATGAGGATGTTACAAGTTATTAATATTTGTCTGGGGCTTTCTTACGCAGATGTTTTGATTTTATTGAGCAGAGAAAATGCACATGAAAAAGTGCACTGATGTCATTTCCAATCTCTCCAAATGCCATACCTCCTCAGTTGATCTTTTTATAAAGATAAGATATTCATATGAGCACTATTTAATCTGTTGCTGCCCCTTTGGGGAATTTGATTCCTGCTTTCTCCTCTTTTCTGTTTTTATTTTTGCCGTGATGAACTGATTACTGCAGAGACAGACTTCATAACACCGCTGCTGTTGTTTTCTTGATGAAAATGCAGTTGTGCAATGTCCTCAGTGTGGAGTCAACTTGCGTAGCCTCTGCGGTTGATAGCCAGAGGCAGCAGATTTTTTTTTTTTTTTTGGGAGTGGGAGAGAGGCGGAGGCCTAGAGCGGGAGGAGGATGTGATAGAGTAGGAGGAAGAGAATCATGCTTGTGAAAATGGTTTGGGCAGCTGTAGTAACACATGTTTCAGTACCACTTCATGTTCTCGGTTTGGAACTTTGGTTAGGAGCTGTATGCTTAAGGCCGTATCTGTGGGTAAGAAGGTGAAGTTGCTTTTTTAAAGCTTATTTGCTTCATTTCATCATCATTCATCATTTCAATCAAAGCTAAACCTGTATGCATTTTTCTAAAACTTACGCCAATTATAGTTTAAAACTTTTCTTTCTCTCTATCTACTAATTTATGCGCCTATTAGTAGCCAGTGTATTAAACAAAAAGTAGATTATAGAATATATGTAATTGTGAAGTTGCGAAACTCATGCTGAGCATTCTTGAGATTGTGAAAGAACTCTGTCACTTGAAAGGAGCTTTATAGTGTTCTTTATGCCCTTGCAACAATTTGCATATCATTCAGATCACAAATTTGCTTAATCCACTATAGTATCCTTGTACGATATCTGCATTATCCTGCCATCGTACACTTCTAAGCTGATTAAAATCCACCTGGATTTAAATCAATGAAGAGGCTCCTATTGGATATTTTCAAATGAAAACATTAAAAACAAAAAAAGTCTTTTAAACTATGAAAATAGTATCTTTACAATATGTACATTTATTTGAAAAAATAATGTTTATAGCTCCTGTTTTCATGACTTACGATTTTGAAATATTTTTCAGCTCATATTAAGATAAGATTAGTTTATTTTAACTCCTGGAAACAGTGCTATATTCTGATCTACAGTAAGATCTCTTCTTTCCATTTTTCCTTCTGTCCAACAGAGATGATTTGAATTCTCTAAAGCTTTTTTGAACTCCTAAATGTTCCAGGGCCAGCACAATACACTCCAACAATTGACCTCAAAATTATAGAACATATCCAAATCAGCCTTGGAGGTGACTGAGCAGTCTGAACTGATCACTCAGTGAACTGTGCTGTGTTTAAACATATATAATAGGAAGAGGTGTTGTTATAGTGCCTCCTCTGAGCTTTGAAAGCAGCAGGCGAATCATGTAAAAGCTGCATTACTACCACCAGCCGGGAGTGATGTGTAGCTAGGAGTTATGAGCACTCTGGGTCTATAATTGGGTTGTGAAATCATTATGTGTACATTACAGTTTGACAATTCTTTATCACAGGACAGTTTATTTTCTCTATTGTTATCTGTATGATACAGCTCCACAGTACAGAAAAGTTCTTCTCTCTCCTTTCAGGATACATTGTATGACAGCATCGGCCAGATGTAGGGCTGAAATTAAAGATTATTTTTCAAATCGATTCATCTGTGTATTAGTTTTTCAATTAATTGATTCATAATCAGATACCCAAAGGTTCCTTAAAGAAGATCTTTTACAAAATAAACCAGGTGAAACTAAAACTCTAGAAGTTCTTGATGGAGCAAATTCAGTTTATTTCTATAACAACACATGTCATCTCAAGGCACTTTACAGTTCAACCAGATCATACAGTCATATTGATTCAAAGTCTTCTATCTAAGGAAAACCAGTTGATTGCATTGACTCATTAACTCAAATACAATCCCTCACACTAAGCATGCTTGTAGCGACAGTGGAGAGAAAAAAACTCCCTTTTAACTAGGGTTGTCAAAAGTATCGGTTTTCAAAAAAGTATCGATACTAAAATGTTGTATCCGGATACAATACTCATTTTTAAAAGTATCGATACAGTGCCACCGGTGGCACCTAAGCAGTCATTCATCTAAAGTACAGAATAGAGGAAAATGCACTTTCTGAACACTGTGTGATTGAATAATTCTGTGCACTTTTCAGTTTCACACTTTTCTTTTGTAACAGGTGCAGCTGCTGAGAATTATTTTTGTTTCTTAACCGGTTTGGCTAGTGGCATTGTTATGTCTGCAAAGCATAGCCAAGGAAGGAACACTTAATTTTAATTTTGTAAGTTTTTTATCAAGCTTGTTTAATATTGTGCACAGCAAACAACCTCAAAACATTGTTCTTATTGTTTATTGTATTTATTTATTATTAATCAAAATTTCTGTTTTTTGGAGTCTAGTTTTTATCCTTGTGGTATCGAAAATGGTATCGAGTATCGAATATTTTTCTTAGTATCGGTATCGAGGTAAAAAGTTTAGTATCGTGACAACCCTACTTTTAACAGGTAGAAACCTCCAGTGTGCCATCTACCGAGGCC
>NW_015150674.1:970079-972263 GCF_000732505.1 Cyprinodon variegatus | reverse complement strand
ACATTTTGTGGGTCTCAAATGCATGTTTTAGAGTCTCTATACCCCAGTTAAGGATTAAGTGATTACTCAATCAGCTGATTACTCAATGATTGATTAATCACAATTAATCCAATTAATTGTTTCAGCCCTCGCCAGATGGCTTAATAAGTTAGTGAAAGACCAACATTTAATTGATAACTTTCCATTACACACTGAAATAAAACCTTGTCGGAGCTCCTTAATTTAGTTGCTGACATGGATTGTACAGCAATCTTTAGCTTTTCTGGGAATCTACAATTTTCAACCCTTCAACTGTGGATGACTAGCAGTGATTCCCTACTCAGTTTTCTTTTTGACGTGTTGGAAAATGCCGTAGTTCGGCTTCTGATATCCCGGATTTCTTTAGGTATAAACTAAACTTAACACCATGTTTAGTTTAGTGCAGGCATACCCATCCTCGGTCCTTGAGGCCCGCTGTCCTGCAGGTTTTAGAGGTTTCCCTGCTTTAGCACAGCTGATTATAATGATTGCAGTAGACCAAAAGTGTGTTAATCAGCTTTTAATTAAAATCAGCTGTATATTTGGTCATAAATAACTTATGATGAAAGATAATTGAAATATGTAAAATGATTTTCAAGGGAAGAAAAGCTTTCTCAAAAGCTAATTTTACTCTCAAATATTGTTTTTTGAAAATACTTTCTCTCAAAAATGAAGCTTGACAAAGCTGTCTGCACCTGAACTGAATGGTTGGCATCCTGTTTGTTTTATGAATGTTATGGATGGAAAATACACATTAATACACTAAGAAAAGCTCTTTGATTTATTCTATGACAAAATATTTTCTTTCGAAACATTTTCATCAGTCTGAAATAAAATCAGTTTTTGCTATCAGTATGAAAATGGGTTCTCCAATATATTTAATTTACTTTCAAATTTATTTTACCCTTTCAGATTGCCTTGCTTGTTGAATTTCATAAAAGCAAAAAAAATAAAAAATAATAATAACTCAATGTTAAATTAACTAAAGATGAATAAATACATCCATGATTATTTTGTTGCATTGTAAAATTTGAAAGGATAAGCTATGGTGATATGATGTAAAATTTCCTAATGAAAAATCTGGTGAAACTGTCAATGGTTTATGTTCCTGTAGGTTTTATGAATAGTATTCCCAGAGGAGCATTAGTAAATGCACATTTAGAATATGCTTCAATGTTTGCGTTGAAGAATGGTGATTGAAGTGTAAAGGGCATTTGGTCCAATCAGTCTAGATTTGCTTTGACTGAGTGATGAGTGCATCAGCGGATGCAGAGCGGTGGATCTAATGATGCTCTCAGCATGCACGGGGCTTACTTTGAAAGCCAGTTAAAGCTGTGCTGAAATCCAACGATGCCGCCGTTTATCCGACCTACTCACAGCAATGTCATGTTAAAGATGGATAAGATCCGCTGTCTTTTTAGGTGGACTGAGCCTCCGTCTTTTAAAAATGGATTTTCTTTTATTTTCTCTGTATTATTAATAAATGGCTGTACAGAAAAGGCAGAACAGCTATGATTATTTTGTCTCTGTGTGTAAAATAGAAACTTTAAGAACAATGGGACAATAATGTCAGACATTGATTGGCCTATGAAGTATGAATTTGAACCACAATCTGTCAGCTGGAGAATTACGAGACCGTAGAATTAAACTTATTAGTATGACAAAGTTATACCTTAAACTTAAGGTGGTCTAAAAACGGTTGCTTTTGATGTCTTGAATATTTATTTGCGTCTGTTAAGGTATATTTTAAATTCACCTCTGTAAAATGGTATTCTATAGTTTCTTTTTTCTATTGGGATGCGCATTAACAAGCCAGGTGCTTCAGTTGTTTCCTTTGGGGAAACTGATTGTAAAATCAAGCTTTAAAACTTCAGTTTAAGCTGGGCATATACTGTATGATTTTTTATTTTTTTTTGCCCTTCACGGGCCAATTCTTTTCTTTTGGATCAGGCCGAGTTTCAGCCTTATCGCACTTCCTGTGTCGTGTAGTACAGCGGTCCCCAACCTTTTTTGCACCACGGACCGCTATATGTCAGACAATATTTTCACGGACCGGCCCGCCGGGGGGGTTCGGGGGATTACGATCAAGTAAAATGATACAAACTGGCATAAAATCAAATACAAACAGCATAAAAATCGTAATCGCATAATCGGAGAAAATGACAG
>NW_015150674.1:965487-969452 GCF_000732505.1 Cyprinodon variegatus | reverse complement strand
ATTGGGAGAGAATACCGCAATCTTTTATATTTTTCAAAATAAAACATCACTCAGACTCTGATCGTCGATAAATTATATATATATATATATATATATAAAAAACTTTTTTCTGTGCGGCCCGGTACCAAATGACCCACGGACATTTGGTACCACGGTGGTTGGGGACAGCTGGTGTAGTATACAGGGGCTAACGAGGGGCGGTTAGCTTTCATGACCACCTCCAGATCAGGAATCGTAAGGTTGGGAGAAAATCAAACCTTTTTGAAACAATTCCTGCTGTTCAAGCAGAGCTAAGAGCGTCTACTAGCTGATTTACCAGAACCTTGCGCATTGTGCATGTTAAAACAAGTCAATTCCTCATCTTCCTCTTCTTCCAGATTGACGACTAGCTATTAAATCTGGAAGAAGACAATTAGCGCCATCTCTCGGCGGTGAGTCCGATGTGTGGTTATTGGACATGCAGTGTGAGTAGTTAGTTCGCAATGCACTGGGCCATACAGTGTGAGAATATGCATTGTGAGCTATGAACTTTTAAACCCTGCAGTTTCATTGTTGTCACTGTTGGAGATGTAGCTGAGTATAATGATAGAAAATATCCTACAGTATGTGCCTGGCCTTGGGGAATTGGATGTGTATTTTTCTAGAAGATGTTTCACCTGTCATCCAAGAGGCATCTTCAGTTCCAACTGATGGTGAGGCGCACTGAGATTCATGAACTGTAGGTCTGACAAAGAATTAGGGAAAAAACAACAGGTGACTCGTTAACACCCTTGTCAGAGTGGTTTTGGTCGCATGCTTCATTGAAGGTTGAGTCAGGTGACGGCAGGTGAGAGGTGAATTTTCTGGGTATTTAGTTCCTAAAAGTGCTTGTGCCTGTCAACTACTTACCGTACACGTAAGTTATGTCTAGGACCACCTCCTCTGTTGAGAGATAGTTTTGTTAAAATGATTGTAAAAAAAAAAAAAAATCTAGTTTGACTGTGTCTAATTATCAGAGCTGTATCCCATAATAAAACCTGTTTATTATTGAATTCAGTTATTTGTGATCAAAATGTGGAAAAACTACTGCAGGTGTTTTATGTAACACTCAGAGCAAGGGAACACTCCATGGTGCTACTTGGTACTCTCCAATTTTGGATTGTTTGGAATTAGGGCATGGCGTTTATCCCACTAGTAGTATAAGACAAAGCATTTGCATCCTTATTAGCGCAGCCATCCTGCTTAGTGGCCGTTGCTTGGTAACAGGAGTCAGCACAGCCTCACAGTGTAGGGCATTTCATCAAGCTGCTCGTTTTGGTGCTGTTTTTGAAAATGAATACAGAAAAGCATGAGGTAGAGCTTTGATTAAAGTCGTGCTTGGATGGAGGCTGAGGTCATGAAGGAGATTAGAGACTCTGAGAAAAGTTATAGCAGCATGACAGAGCAGGTCAATTCTGCCCAGTCATAATTCTCACCTCCGCCTTCACCTTAGCAAGAGACCCAACACATATCATATCCTCCTGATTCTTTTCAGCTGCTGTGTGGTCAGCCCTTTTGCACTGTCTGATGTGAAATAAGTCAACATGCTACATGTGATTGAAAGTTTCCTGCCAGTAAATCTTGTTTGCTGAACAGCTGTATTTCTGAAGGACTTGGATTCCTTTATGATTTGCTCTCTTCCTTTGCAGACAGGAAAAGTCTGGAATTAGTTTAAATATTTAAAGGTGTTGATAATAAAATGAGGATGGAAAGTATTTGTATTTCTAGAGTTATTTCCAGACTTTACTTCCCATGTCTCTTGTTTGTCTTGTTTTATTTTATTTTATTTTTTTATTTTGATCATGTCCCAGATATGATCTTTCTTTGCATCCTTTTTACTTCATCCTTCCTTTCTTCTCTGTGCTTTCCTTCCTTCCTTCCTTCCTTCCTTCCTTCCTTCCTTCCTTCCTTCCTTCCTTCCTTCCTCACATTTCTGCATGTTCTTTAGACTGCACATTTAAAACTGCCCCCACTGTAGAAATATCTACAATATTGAACTTCAGTATTATATTCTTTTAAATTAAAATGGATCACAAAAAGCTCTTGGAAAAGTCAAAAACTAGTTAGATATTCCTACATGGAAAATGTGCAGGAACTCTGGTCTCTGTTTATCATGTTTTCTCACTTTTTTCTCAATTTAACTGATATGATTATATAGATTAGAAAATAACTTAAAAATTAAAAATACCTTTTTTGTGATCAAGGGAAAATTAAATACTTTTTAACCTCAAGGAATCTGTTAGTCCACTATTTACTGTTTCTGAATGCTGAGCCACGTAGTGTGGTGACTCATCGATGACACAATTGATTTCCATGCTGTCACTGTGAATTATTCACCAGCTCAGATATTCGTATGTTTTACTATCAAGGCAAACGAAGTAAAATGTTTGTTTCATGTCTTCCTCTTTTTCAGAGATTTCCAGGATATCGTATTATGCCAGTGAGTACACTTTTATTTTTTATGCTATGTATTTATTGTTTATCTTGTTTTCTAGTTGAATATGTTTAGATATAGGTTTCTTTTATCTGTCAGACGATAAGTGAAATCAAAACAGATTTGTTTCAACAGTAAATCAGAGCCTGGTTGATGTTACATTAAATTACATTTCTTGCTTAATACCCTTAGGTCAAGAGTGTGTGCGTTCCTACGATATTAATGATTTTATCTTGGTCTTAGTATATTAAAAACATCTCTTTAATTTTTATTTATATTTGTATTCTTTTATCAGTTTGTTCATTTTAAAATTTTACCGTTACTTAATTTATTTCTTGATAGTTATTTCTATTTATTACTTTATTTGCATTTTTGTCTGGGTGAAGGATTGGTTTTGCTTTTTCATGAAGCTGAATACATTTTAAACGTATAGATAAGCCGTTTAATGGCCCTTGGCTCCATCTTCTCTTCTTGGTTGTTGCTAGGTAACCAATGGTACTACTGCAGTTCTTCGATCAGGATGTTTGAAGCCGGAAGGGCTTAATCCTAAAAAAGACCAAAGCAGGTTTTATTTTTCCTAGACTGAACTTTTTTAGATGCCTTTGGAAGTGAGATAGTTTCAATCAGGTCATCTTCTGACCTAGAAAATGACAGCGACTAAAAATTTAGCCTTGACCATTTCTGCTCAAGGTCTATAAACATTGCTTATAAAAGTCCATCAGATGTACAAAGAATGGATATATAAAAAAAAAAAATTAAATAACTTTTGTAGTTGAATTTGATGATCCACAGCCTGGTCTTTAAACCAGCTTGTCCCAAAGTGAAAAAAATCCCAACCAATTGTTGGGTCAGTCGAATATTTAGATGGAGAAGGTTTGACCCAAGAACCAGTCCAAAGTGTCCTATCAGAGGGAACCCTCTGAATCCCTCATGGTCACTTTTTGTCCTCCATGATGGCAATTTCAAACTTACCGGTATATTCATTTTGTATTTAAATCTGTCACTAACAGTGATTCTTATGTTTGTATATTTTCTTTTTATAATCAATAATACAATATTTTGTTTGTATACCGATTATATTTTAAATTCAGTTTATTCTTTGAAATAGTGGTCTGCATTTCAACTAAAGATTTTCACTTTGAGAAGTAAACTATTTTGCATTTTACTACGTCTAGCTTGATAAAAATGAATAAAATAAAGCCTGTATTATAAAGTTATTACCTAAACGGCTAAACAGTAATGGGCCTCGTTTTTAAGAAAACACGTTTCGATTATATCCTTTATTCCTAACAGGCGAAAATTACATTTCAGTGTGATTTTTAAGTCCTTTGTATTTATTTGCTGTTTTAGTTTTTGTATTGAGTATGCTTGTCTAATTTATTTTGTCTTTATTTAGGTTTGTACTAGGGGTGTAAATCACACCCATCATGGCGATTCGATTCAGTATTGATTTCCTGACCCAACGATTCGATTATTTTCGATACTCAAGAATACACCACGATTTGATTCGATT
>NW_015150674.1:946761-964615 GCF_000732505.1 Cyprinodon variegatus | reverse complement strand
GTCGGCTGTTGGATTGATGCATCGATACAAAACGATTATAATTTACACCCCTAGTTTGTACGCGATTAAATGGAAATGCCATTACATTAAAATCAGCCAGTTGCATGAAGATGGAGAGTCCATGCATTAATACGCTTTGACACAACATCAAGCAAGTTTCCATTGTTTATGGATTAGTAGAAAACCCAGCAGACAAAAAATGTTTGTCACTTACTAGTGTGTGTTCAGCAAATTCAAACTGTTTGGAAAAATCTATTCTCCAAGTGTTCCTGTGTTCGGTGCTCATCAGAAGGCCCCGAATGGCGTCTCATCAGGTTTGCATTCCTCTTGCGCTGCTTTAACCTGCAGTAAATCCTTGTAGGCTGTCTAAGCCTCATTTATTGTCTACCCCTGAGGAATTTACATCAGTTTTAGCCGCTGAACATTCACTTATTATTGATCTGTTGCAGCAGTTTTAAGAAAAAAATTATGTTTTTTTAAAAGTATAATAAAAAAAATCCTAATGAATAACATTTACTTCTCAGTTATATCTACTAATCGCTCCAGTCCGTGTTATGTAGTTTTTCCATTGCATAACCTCTGAACTTCACCAGAAATGAAACAAAAAGCTTGTTTGTTGCTACTTTACACAGAATATTTTTACACCTGTAGGTATTCATGTCCCACTTTTAAGTAGAAGTAATCTTTTGATTTTACCACCTTGTTTTTTTTTTTTAAACTGGCACTAGTTTGAAGCAGCCAGATTCTGATCGAGTGATAAAGAGGGTGTTGATGGCAAGAAGGCCGTTCACTTAAAGATTTAGAGATCTGCAATTGGTCAGAAAACCAGAGGAAAATCCAGAAATGATCCGATTTTTATACCATTTCAAACCTTTTCCTTTGACTATTCATACAGGTACAGATCATTTTAGCCCTTTTAAAGATATGCAAAATTTGGGAAACTGAGATATGATCATTTTGTTTTTTCATAGAAAAGGTTGATTGTAGTTTCAAGATAAATCAAGTAGCAGCGGTATCTTTCTATAAAGATTTTCCTTGATGAAAATTATCCATTAAAATCTCTATAGACTCAACATCCTCTGATTGTTAGTGTTACTTCCTGAATAACTGCTGGCACACTTTGTCTTCTTGTGCTTTGTCTTATCTGAGATACCTGGCTGCTGTTGAAGGCTTGGTGTGATGCAGGAGAAATAGGTATATGAAGAGGAAGCTAGGGGTGAATGGGAGAAACATCAGTGTTAAAATGTCAGAGTGTAATGTTTACAAGAGTTAGGCACGGATCATTTTAATCCTTTTAAAACCCGATAATGAATTGTTGCACATAAAATTAAGTTTTTATTTTATAATTGTAGCTGTTTTGCAGCCTTAGTTCTTATGAATGATGTTTATTAGCGTGTCAATGAAGAGTGGAGTCTTCCTCTTCAGCGTAGTGCTCAGATTGCTTCCTCTGCATTGGTTCTCAATTACAGGGTTTCTATCTCTTCCTTTCTCCTCCTCCTTTTCTGTCCTTCTCCGCCCTACACACACACACACACACACCATCCTGCCCCTCATGCTATGCTTCTGCTTGTTAGCGATCATAGCAGCACTGAGGAAAACCTCTTGGCTCGCTCACTTTTTGCTGACATTCAAGCACGCACTCACCAGACTTCACATTTAGATTTCTCTTACACACTCTGAGCTGCTTACCTCTTTACTAACATGCACACCCACCTTTCTGTATCCTTTTCTCTGTATAGCTAACACACACTTTGTTGCTTTTACTGGATCCCTCAGAGAGCTGAAAGATTTTACTCCTATTAGTCTGCGGTATGTATTAAAGATCAGGAAGGATGCTGTGATCTCGCTTCTGTTGCGACGCTATAGAAGAAAGGCTTCTGGAGCATTGCTGAACGACAGACTGACCAACTTTGAAAGGGACTGACTGCATCAAACCTTCCTCTGTAATATCTTTTTATTTTTTTCCTCGCCGTCTCCTTCGCCCGGGTTTGAAGCTCCGCTCTTCTTCTCAAAGCTTTTTACCTCTAAGACTGTCCCTCTCCAGCTTCAGATACCAGCAGCTTTGACCTGGCTACTTCCTGCAGGCATTATGAGCAATCTTTGGAGGACGTGAGACTCATCTTCTCCCTGGGGTTTCTCTGCTTTCTATCTCCATCCCGCTCTCTTTATTAGCTCATCTTTCTCCCTATTTTTTTCTAACATCGGTTTTGCTCTTCATCCGCTCCCTCTTGTCTTTCCTTTTCTTGCAGTGCCTTTTCCCTCCTGCATTGGCCACTTTCATCTTTCTCTCTCACTCTGTTCCATTTCTCTGCTCCCCTCTCTGCCCTACATTTTTGTCTCTACAGCCCACTGATGCCCGATTCTCACATCTGATTTCTGCCTAATTTCTTTTGCTTTCTCCTTTGAACAATACTGTGGATTTACCAACAAAGATAAATGCCTTTTTGGAAGGATAAACAGTCAGTATCACTTTGTGAACTGAAACTGGAAATTGGATAAAAAGAATCAAGAGAACATTTTTCAGCTTCTACATCAGGATTAATATATTGCATTATTTGGCTGCGATTACCTGGATTTAATATCTGATTTATTGTGAAACTATAAATAGAACTATTGAATTGTGAAGAAAAAAAACAAATCATTGTTTTGATTGAATCAAAGACGCATATTTCAGCAAAATACCAGTCATCCATATCCTCCAAGACGGAGACTCCATCAGGCAACAAGAAGTGCTACTTGACAGGGAACCATTACATGTTTTATAGTGCAGTCATCAAGATATTTTGCTGGGTCAAAGGTCAATACATGAACTGGATGGAGTGATTTTCTTAAAACCTTACCACAAAAAAAGAAATCTGCAAGCGAGAAAGGACTACATGATTGGAATCAATTTTAGATCCAGACTCTTTACAGTAAACCATTTTTCTTATAATGATAACTTATGTTATCATTCATAACCCAGATTCTAGTTCTGACAGAACTGTGATCAGTTTGGGAAAGATTCCACATCTTTAAAACATTTTCAACCATGACATTTTTAATATATTTGCAAAGAGAATAGAAACTTCTACTTGGCTCTATGCTGTTTTTTTGGCTGAGCATTATAAAGTGGGCTGTGTGGCCTACACTGCATCGTGACCCCCTTCATATGAAATGGAGAACAGCGGCTGCATCCCTCTGTGTTGGAGCAAAGGGGCCTGCATCTATGCGCAGCATCCTCTACCAAGTATGTACTATCCTCTTCACGTTTCGGATTTCACATCTTTTTAGAGAACAGGATGTAATGACATCACTGCAAGCAGATTCCTCATCAGCAAATGTTTTTTTTTGTTTTGTTTTTTTAACACAATGTGCTGATCAATTAAACCCAGACTGAACAGAAATTCTTTTATAAACTTATGAGCTGCATAAACAAGATTCTAATTAGATACCGGTACTTATTTTAGTATTAGGATAAAAAAAAGCCAAACCTGGCTTTTTTTTCTTCTTCATCGTTTAATTCTTAAAAACCACAGATATGATTAGTAATAAATTCATACTATTTGTAAAGACAACAAAAACCTAATCTTAAGTTTTTAAGTCTAATTTAGTTTTTTCTTCAACTAAAGCTATTTTTGCACCTCTGTTAAAGAAGATGTAGGGCTACTTAATTTCTGGTTTTCTTTTGGCTTAGAGTTTAGAGAGTTCAATCTTTTTATTGGTTGCCCCACATGCCAATCTTTGTGACACACTAGTTTTGTCTTGGTGTGCATGCACACTTTTAGTGTTGATGTATCTAAGGAGCTTCAGCCATTTGTTGTGGCCCAACTGCTACTACTGTATACTTTAAAGTAGTTAATAGCGGCAAGTAGTGAAGTGTCAGTTATCAGTAGCATTTATCCTATATTTTATTGTTTTATTTATATCCTCTATAGCTACTTTGACCCCTGGCATGTTGGTCACTAAGTAGGGGCAGAGCTAGTGGGTAGCCAGGTGCTTCAGTTCTTCTAGGATTGAAATAAAGAACAACATTGTAGGATTTATGTTTACAGTCTATCGGGTTCTTCTTTTGTGCTGTCCCAGTTGCTATGTAGAATAAGTCTACTACTTTGTGTCCTTTCAGCTGGTCCCATATTCAAGGGTTACCAGATCAATTCATTGTAACTTACTCACAGACTTGGCAAAGTTTTTACACTGCATGCCTTTCCTGACACAACCAGCATTCATATTGGGGTCCCCTACATCAGTCCAAGACTTAAACCACTTCATCATGGGACATCCAACAACCTCCATATGTCATGTGGCTGATTTTAGTAAATATGCCACGGTCTTTTATTGCAGCTAAAACAGAGAGCAAACAAACTACCCAAGATTCCTTTTTACCTTGGCTATAAAAAAGGGCTCAAAAAGGTTCATTAAGTCAGGACCATGTATTATTGATAATCTGAGTCTCAGTGAACAGCTGAAATAGTAAAACATTCTATATATTATCTCTAACCAAACCTCGATGATTTCAGTATTGCATGCATTAATAATGCAATGACATTTGAAGTTCACTATATAATCTAAATCTTCACAGATGGCAGAAATGGGCTCTCAGCTTCCCCTGAAAGTAAAAGCTCAATTTAAGCTGAAGCTGAGTGAGTTCATGCTGTAATCCACTAAAATTTAAGATATTCCAGCTAATAGTAAGCAACAAAAATCTCCAATGTTTTAGTTTCTAGTAACTAGGGGTGTGGGGAAAAATCGATTTGGCGATATATCCTGATTTTTGGCTGCACAGTAATTTAGTCTAAAACGATGAGGGAAAATGGGCTACTTCTGCACCACCACTCTGGTAGTTTGTACCATGGAGCCCTTTTTCTGTGCAACACAGCCCCATTTCTGTAGTTGAGGCAGTCACATTAGAAGAAGTTGTCGGACTCAAACCCCCAAAAAACATGGATTCTGATGAACATATGCAACACTCGTTTTTTGTTTATGCATTTCATTTTTATAGCTGGGTAAAACCGCAATATATACTGATTTTGCAATATCATAAGATCTTTTCGTGACATGTATCCTATCACAACACATTAGCCAATACTCACCCCTAATAGTAACAAACATTAAAGAAGTTGTTCAGTGCAATGTAGGACAGTCTGTTATAAAATAAGGGGTTTAAACATAATACTTTCATCAGTGTTTTAAGGTGTGGCAACCTTGTTGAAAATTAAGCTCATGCGGCTTAACAACTTCCAATTTTTCAGATAGAACACAATATTATACCAACAAAGCAGCTTTTCTTTTACATATTTTTCAAAAGAAATATAATCCATTTATACTTATTCCTTCAATGCATCCTTCTTACTGGTAGTCCACTTATTGTCCTAGTTGTATGTAGAATATTTGCATGAGTTTTATGATTATTTTTTGGTAAACTCGATGTGCTAGAAAGCCTAGAAATTCAGTCCTCTGTGACTGCAGCTGTCAGCATTTATGATAAATGAGCTCTGGATGCAGAGCTGATGAAAAACTTTGAAGTATCTCCCAAAGGTCCATTGAAGCACTGCATGAGCAGCTTTTATACATGAGGCTAAATTTCATTTAGATTCTCTCTGCACCTCTTTGTACGAGGATTGGTTGTCAGGTTATTTAGCTTATCTAGGTACTGGGTCTTTTTCATTCAAGCACAATAAGATTCTGTAGTTTATTACCCAACTACAAAAGTATATGGATAGGAACCTTCTTGCATCAGAGGCATGCATACTCTTTTATTCACTTGCATTGATGTATAGCTAGTCTTTGACTTTTGAACCTGTTCTTCCTGGTGCTCTGGTGTACATGATGTGCTTCCTCCAGAACGGTGAGGTGTGTGTGTGTGTGTGTGTGTGTCTGGTTGTGAAGGTATAAAGAAGTTTTTGAAGATGGAAGAAAAATTAGGGGCAGGATGGAAGAGAAGTCATTCAGTCGGAGGACGATCAAATGACTGTGGGTCTGTGAACAATGAAAGAATTTTCTAAAAGAAGAGTTAGAGAATGAATGAGGATTGATGGAGCGGGAAAAGTCCTCATTGGGCTGAGAAATGACAAAAAGGAAAATGATGAGGGAGATGCAAAGAAAGCAGACAGAAGCATTACCTTCCACTGAAGTGACCTTTCAGCAGTAACCCAGTTCCCTGTAAGGCTGATAACATGAACCCTCCCTGTGCTGCTGGTGTGGAGCAGAGTTCATCCTCAGCCCGCTGTGGCCCAACTGGCTGGCTATCAGTAAAACCCCTGTAAGGGGGAGCGATGGCTCTGCCAGCAGCCTGCAGGACCCTTTTTGACTTGATTTCAATCATTGTGGGTATAAGGAGTGTGTGTTTGAATCCAGTTCAGTAGTTTGACTAGATATTTGTTCAAGTTAAAGTAGTTAAAAATGTCATTCATTGTGTAGTTGAAGTTTTAGGCAATCATGAATACAACAATAATGCAGTGATCAAGATCAAAGTATGATTTGCCATTGATAAGGAAAATGACTTCCATAAGAAAATCATCTTTATTTACAGAAATTCTGAAATATCAGGTCATATCTCAACGACAACACTAGGCAATAAAAGCTAGAACATCTCTAGTTTTATAGTATTATTTTTTTAACAGTCATGCTGTTCTCTTGAGTAACAAACAAAACATAACATTTTTACTTTGAATGTTCTATAAAATGCTTTAACCAAATACTGAGTATATTTGCTCGCGGTGCTGCATGAACTGGAGATATGCATCCTTGGAAATGTAGGTGTAGGAGTTAGTAGAACGAATGTTGTGGTTAGATGTAAATGTTTTTGTTAGTTCTGAAACAATTAATTGGATTGTGATTAATCAAGCTTTGAAATAAATGAAAATTTTGAAATGAATGAAAAACTAATTTAGTAATCGAATGAATTGATGACCTGGAGCATGGACTCTTACAACATGACTTTAGCTGACAGAGCAACCAACTTAGAGCAGTAATTATAAAAGAAATAGTTTTGAAAAGTTTATTTTGCATTTAAGAGAAAAAAAAAAAAGTTCTTATCTGTCACTATATTCCACCGAGAACTTATCATGTGGAAGAGATTTAGTAACTTCTTTAAGGAATTTTTCGCTTTCAGATTGATTGAAAAACTAATCTGCAACTTAAGGGATGACAAAATAATGGTTAGTTGCAGCCCTAGTTTTTGTACTTTATTAATGTGTTTAATGTGTGCCCCCAGCAGATTTGGACCAGTTTGGAAACATTGGTCTATTGCACATCTAGCACATTTTTCTCTTTCATTAATGACAGTTAAAATGATACCCTAATATATGTTGAAACACTTTGGTAGCATAGAAACAACCCATGAAAGATGCAGGAGGAGCTTTTATGACACTGAGGATTAAGAAACTACTTTTCAACTACTGTGTTTTCTTGACTAAACGCCGCTACTTTTTTCCTCCCACACTTTGAATCGTGCAACTTATAAGAAAGTGCGGCTTTTCTATCGATTTTTGCTAACGGCCAGAGGGGGGAAGTCAAAGTTGGAAAGGACAAAATTAGGGGCTAATTTTCATTTAGCACAAGAACATGTTAGCAGAATTTTCATTTAGCACAAGAACATGCTAGCAGCAGGCACGAAAATGTCCTGAATTTACACATTTTGCCATTTATTTGCCTCATTAAAGCTGCCAAACCAATGAAGAGACCAGGCTCAACTCCTGCAGAGCTAAAATAAATAGCCGTCAAAGCCCAATCTTTCATTAGAAGCTCTTACTGCAGCGAGCCAACAAGCTAACAGGAGCTAACACTCTTCCTTAGTCCTACTATAGGGGCTATATGTAGAGCTCCCCCTATAGGTGTGGCAGGAGACAGTTTAGTAGATATCAGCGGCTTATAGCCCGGTGTGGCTTATGAATGTACGTTTCCAATTTTTTCAAAAAATTTAGTGGGCTCAGCTTATAGCTAGGTGCACTAATAGTCTGGAAAATACGGTAATTTAGCTTAGTGACTTAGTGACCCTGAAAATGTTTTTCTTTTATTCAGTTGATGAAATATGATAATAATCTGGTCATTTGTCAGTAGCATTGTATTTTTCTGAAAATAAATTGGCCTAGAACTATCTTTACTGCATCTAAAAAAGAAAATAGATTACTGCCATATTATTGGTTGTTCCTTTTGTTATATTTGTGTTAACACGCAGTCGAGTAGGTCTACCTATTAAAGTTGCCAGAGGGTGTAGGATACATCAGATAGCCTAGAAAAAAGGACAAAAGTATAGCCGTATAGTCAATTTGAAAAAAACATCGACTTTGAGGACTTTCTATGCGCTGTTCTGTAAGAGTCTCCTGTCTCAAATGCCTTAACAACTTATCTTTTTTGTTGTTTGATATACTTTTAATTGGATGATCTTAGTAACCCCATAAGAACTCATTTGTTGAATTTGATCTGTACTAATCTGTTTCATTAAATCCTGGAGTGTCTGAAGAGCTTGTGACTGATTCACTGATCTCTGTGGCTCCCAGCTGCATTAAAGGCTCTGACTAACAGTGCACTTTAAACGGTCCTCAGTGCCAAACTTCGTTCTAAAACACATTCCCCTTTCTCTAGTTTCACATTTCTTGAACGTTAAAGTCTGCACTTTGCAAATACTACTAGAAAATAACTGATTCATGAGACAAAGGAAACAATACAAATACAATACTTAAAGGAGAACTAACTTCAATTACCTCTTTGTGGACACAAGTTATGTATAATGAGGTCCATGCAGATATGATTTGGATGCAGCGTAGTTTTGTCAGAGCGGGCTGAACCAGTAAGGCCAGCAGACACAAGACAAGTGATGTCCTCTTTTCTTTTGCCATCGTTGTGCATATCCCTTCACAGTGGCGGCTGACAGCCACACTGCTGAAAATGCTGAATCAACCTACGCTGGGTCATATTTTTGGACCTCTGTTTCAGCAGGAAGTAATCTGGCCGTGACCCTAGCGCAGAAGAAAAAAAAGCTGACCACAGTGATTTGGTCCCAGGGATTGGGTTGCTCCAGGCTCTTCTGTTCACAGGTTCATAGTTTCTGGAGAGGATTTGGCTTCGGATTAAAAATTAGTAATTCATTTATAAAAGAATTACCTTCATGTACTGATGGTGACTATGTAGAAGGAGGTCACTTATCAAACAATTGGATTTGGTTTTCTTCTGTCCTTAGTTGTGAACCAGAACTTTAACTTCACAGTCAGCTGAAATAAGCTCCTGGTTGGATGATGACCCGTCAGATCCAGTATGGATGTCCAGTAAAAAAACCATGAAGAAAAAGATGATAGAATATTTCTGAATGATAAAGAGAATTCATCCTGTTAGCCCTGCTGAATTAACTTACATCTTTGATTCTAGGAGTTGTTTTTTTACCATATGGAAACGATTTTGAACGTAAATTTCTCGGCTTTTACTTTTTACATCTACTGAAACACTTGTGGAAGTGCCACGCACAAACAGGTTTGATATCCAGAAGACACAGAGGATTATAGTTCTGGTTTATCTGGTGAAGAATCGCTGTTCAGAAATACAGCAGCAGGTGTGGGGAACCACTGCTGCTTTGTTTGCTCCCTTTAGGGAACAATGACTGTTTAGGATGTCAGGGTGGATGTTAATGTCTAATTAGCGTTTCTCTGATTACAAGTTAGCACTGCAGAACATGGCTCTGTTTAAAATTAAAATGTAGATACTCCTTCTTTTTCTGCATATAATTTCTTCACCAGGAAAGCATGTAATGTTACTTTTTCCCATTTTTTTCACTATACAGCCTAAAGATTTGTTGTATTTTATTTGGCTTTTATGCATTAGACTAACTCAAAGAGGGGACAATTGTACAGAGGAAGTATTTGATCAATATTAGAGGCAGTCACCTCTTAGAAATCTCCAAGGTACTTAAGACTGTTGTGAATCTGAAGGACTGTGAGAGCAACAAGGCCTGAGTGGGAGGGATTTTGCTCTTGATATTGATTGTTTGGGGTCTGCATTCACCTTCATGCTTGGATTTGTTAGGTTTTTATTCTTTTTTATATCTTACTGATTATGTCATTATGGCTTAAAAAGCATAGAAGTAGTGAGCTTTTTTGCACCGTGTCATCTCAGTTGGTTAATAGTTTTATAACCAAAAGATACATGTTTTAATTACACTTATTTGTCTCTCAGATCAGAGCTAGACTCACATGGATTATTTGGACTGTCCTCATGTCTTGACTGCTCATCTTGTTCCAGAATATGACGGCCAGTTAGCCCCAGCAGGACCGTCCGAGTCAGGCATGGCATCGTCTTCCTACCTGGAGCCCAGCCTCAATCATTCAGCAGCGGGTGGTTGTGGGGTTAAATCCCGGCCTGGGATGCCTGGAGCTCCCGGCACCAGTGGTTCTGCTGGAGGTCTGGAGCGGCCTCCAGGGTCCATGGACCGTGTACTTAAAATCTTCCATTACTTTGAGACAAACAATGAACCAAGCACCTGGGCAAGTAACATCAGGCATGGAGATGCGACAGATGTCAGAGTAAGAGGCGCACAAACTTCTTTACAGACACATTTTCAGTTACTTAGTATTTTATTGCTTATTTAATTGTTTGGTATTTGAATTGCTTTGACAGGGTGTTATCCAGAAGATAGCAGAGATCCATAAGTTACGCTGTGTGTCCTCTTTGGGCCTCCGTTTGACCCATCTGCACTCTGACGCGCTCCACTGGTTACATCCAGACCTGGGCGTGTCCCATGTCAGGGAGAGGTACGAGAAGCAGCATCCACAAGAAGAGTGGCGGTAAGTTAGAGATCGACACACTTTCTGTTGCTTCCTGTTAATTCCTTCAATTCTGTTCCTCCCTCGATTACGATCATTTAAAGTAATGGATAGTGTCTCATTGTCAAAGCAGGGCCAAACCTCTGGTCGGTTAGGAACTTTGCATGATGTTTATCTACAACAAATTGATGAACAATAAGCAGATATTGCCTAATGAATAATCTAAAAATGTCACCCTAATTAATTCTAGGTAACATCATTCACAAACACAGCATCTTGAAAAGGTGCCCTTTAAATCCAGGGTTCCTTTTTAAATCATTAAAAGTCATTAAATTATTCCTTTTTAAATTAAGGCCTTAATTGGCATTAAAATTCATTAAATGTGATTATCATGGCATTTAAAAATGCTTTATTTTCCTCAGATATATCAGATATAAATGTTTGATCGTAAAGCAGTGTTTTTGTAAAAGAAGCTCAAGACGGAGAAAAAGCTAGAGAATGGGAAAATGCAAATTTCAACTAAAGGGTCTGGAAAACGTGGAAATTCGGGACATGGCTGCAGCCTTTTAATGGTAAAGATGACGAAAGATTTTGGATTAAAGAGCATTAAAAAAAGCATTAAATTAGAGTTACTTATTCCTGTCTAAACCCTGAAAACAAGGTAGCTACTTTGCCTTGGTATAGATGGAATATTCTTCATGTTTAAAACAGCCAAGTTAAATTTAAGACTTAAGCCCAATTGATAATCTGAGGCAAGACTTGGAAACTTTCATTCCTATGTGCTCAATATCCAACCTTGCTCAGTTTAAGCTCTTTGTAAAGAAAAGGCACAAACTGCAAAACACCTTAAGCTATAATTATGTCAGAAATGGTTCTAGTTCTCAGGAATAATAAAGTTAATATTATTCCAAACTTTTTATTTTGTTTGTTAAAAAAATACAATAAAAAATAAAATAAAAAGGTATTATTTTCCTTTCTCTTTATAGTTTTGTTCTCAATTTTGTTGATCAATCGTATAAAATTGCACGAAATTACATTAAAGTTTCTGATTGAATGGGACAAGAAGAGGTCAAGTTGCATCAGTACCCTCACAGGGCCCCATACATTGTTTTCATGCAGTAGTTATGGCTTAACATATTACATTATTTCTGTTAATCTCTACTCATTTCCAATCCAAATCCTCCCACCTGACCAGAATAGTTGGTTAAAATCCTTTTTCTATTTGAAAATAATTCCTTTTTAACATTCAGAGCACACCATGTTCACCATGCTTCAGTCTGCATTCAGCTTCTCAGGCTTTGAACCGTTCCCAGTGGATGTTTTTACAGTCCTCCTTAAATTGCAGCCTTTTGTCCAGGGTTTGAAGTCATAGAAATTGAAATTAATTCAACAGGAACAGCTTAGATAAGGTGGTAGATCTCTGCCAGTTGTTGCAGGCAGGCAGCGTGTGCCTCAGAGGGCAGCAGAGCTTCGAGCCCACAGGAGCTTCTGCTGCTGCCAAGCTATTGTTAGAACAGCAGTTGCAGTTGCCCTGGGGATGGATGGACTGACTCTCACTTCTTTCCAGCCCTTTTGCATGATTTAATCTCTTTGAATTTTTTTCAAAACCTCTTTAGTCATCCTATGATGTTTTTTTTTTCCTTCTTCCAGTTGCACATTATTATTTTCCTTAGGATTCATTCATAATAGAGCATTATAATTTATTCATTTTTGTCAGAGGGCTTGATTTCCTTTGTTATCTAACTTCTGGTTTGTAACTCTCCTGACCTACTTCCCTGTAACGTGTCATTCTTGAGCAAACATCTCGCTCTAAACAGCAATGACCCATGTGGGCACTTCTGCGAACCAGCTCTGGGCGAGTGTAACTGCAGGAGCCCCATTATGGTTTATGATATTACTCCTTTATCGGTTTTAGATGATTGATTTAACAGCAGATCAGTGTATCCTTCCATCGTGGCACCAGATATAATGTGCTGAGTGGAAGAGGCTCTGTTGTTAAGCTATAAGGCTCTGTTTAACTGCTCTTTGTTGGCAGGCAGCCAATCTTATGAAGGGATGCAGCAAGATACAGTCTTTTTTCACCCATTAGGACCGTCCTATCAAACCCTCTACCACACTCTCACACTCTCTCTGTCCCTTCCAGGTATGAGCTCCGGATACGATACTTTCCTAAAGGTTATCTTAGCCATTTCTCTGAAGACAAACCTTCTCTCAACTACCTCTATCACCAGGTGAGAACACAAATTGATCGTTTCCTGAAAGCATGCACAATATTTCTGAATATTAAACAGACCTTGGACTGATGTGTTATCCTGTTTGACTGTTCACACCTGTTTTTTGTTTGTTTTTTTTGTAGGTGAAAAGTGATTATATGCAACATTTAGCCGACCATGTGGATCAAGATGTTGCACTGAAACTAGGCTGTTTAGAAATAAGGTGAGAACGTGTAGGGAGATGTTTGAGTCCCACAAAGTCAAGCAATTTGAACTTCTTAGCTAAAGCATGGCTTTTCCGTTGATGATCTCTGCAGCAACAAGGTATGCACGGATCTGTCGGCTGCATCTCTGATCTCTTATAGCTCTCCTTACCCGGCCAGTCACTGTAGATGAATTAGAATGTCTTGGTCAGTTTTTAAGTTGTATTTAGCTGTAGTTTCATTTTGTGATAGATACAGAGCTCTATAACTTAACCATGCTTTAAACTTTTCCCTTGGTCTTTATGCTATAATTCCATCCAGTGTAATAAAGAGCTTTGTTTCAAATAAATTTGAAACACTTTTGGTTGTTTAATTTAGAATTAAACTGTTGTTTTTGTGACTTAAAACATTATACCAATGATACTTTAAAGTCACATTATTATTAATACATATATATTTTTTAATTATTCTTATTTATTCATTATGCTTTAGACAGAAGTTACAGGCAACATATGCAGTAAATATTAATACACACTAAGTTTTGGATACATTTACGTAAGCAAGTTCTTGCCTATCTAAATAATGCTTTCTTTTTCAAATATATGCTTACATAATTTGTTTTTGAAACTAAATAACCTGAAGTAAAATGCTTATCTGGTTTCTTTCATTCATTTAATCCCAAATAATAAATCTATGTAACAAATTAAACGTGCAAGTTTCAACGAAAATTCCCACCATATCAAAACATCTAATTAAATTAGCATTATTTTAAACAAAGAACAAGAACATAAAGCACAACAGAAAAAGCAGCAGCAGATCTCAGTTCTCATTCAATTTCAAAGCTATATGTATCTAGCATCTCATGTCTTATTTGTTTCTTTCTGTGAATTTTGCAGGAGGTTCTTTAGAGAGATGCCGGGCAATGCTCTTGATAAGAAATCAAACTATGAGCTACTAGAGTAAGCTTTTTCTTGTACCTCACACCTGTTAGTTTCCATTCTTTTTTATTGCGTGTGATTTTTAAATGTTAACTTTTTTTTTAATTAATTTTAGAAAAGATGTGGGTTTGAGAAGGTTCTTCCCTAAAAGCCTGTTGGACTCCTTAAAGGTGAGAGAAAATCCTTCAGATATGATCATTTTAAATATTACCAATGACCCGAGGTGCAGCTAGAATTACAGCTGATGGGCTGTTAGGTCGTCTGCCAGCAGAACCGACCTGATGACTCTAAGGATTTCTGGCAAATGCCTGCTTATCTGATTGTGTGGAATTAAGTTAAACCTGCTGTTGTCACTCACAGATTGTGCTCTCAATTGTGCGTTGTTCTTTTCTTGGCTCTGAACCAACCTTCAAGAAAGTCTTCAGCCTCTTATGTTCTTCTTTATCTCTGTCTTCCTGCTCTTCATCAGGCAAAGACCCTTCGTAAGCAGATCCAGCAGACGTTTAAACAGTTTGCTAACCTCAACGATGAGCAGAGCATCCACAAGTTCTTTGAGATAATCACTCCCATCTACCCCTTTGACAAGGAGTGCTTTAAATGCGCTTTAGGGGTAAGGCTCTCAGCTCCTATACAGATCATGATGCACTTCATCCATTAGGCAGAAGATGTATGGGATATATCTGTTAAAAGTTTGAAAGTATAAATCTATTCCACTGCTTCGTCTGTAATCCTAATTTAGCAGTTGAATGCTGATTTTTTTTTTTCTCGATTATATTGATCTTAACCTGTAGCAATTGAGGAAATGTCATATTAGAATGAAAACGAAATGATTATTTTTGTTGTATTTTATGTTCTGTTTGTACCTGAGTCTCAGAGAAATGACCAAAGAACTATAGAGATTAAATTAATCAAAGATGATTGAAGCTTGACACCTAAAATGTGTTTAAACTCAATATTAGTGATATAAAAACAATTATAACGGTTTTAATGTCTGTATTTTCCTCCCCTCTTTAGTCTAGTTGGGTAATATCAGTAGAGCTGGCAATAGGACCAGAGGAAGGAATCAGCTACCTCACAGATAAGGGCTCAACTGTGAGTATGCATTCATGTGTCTCTTTATACATTTAACATATATCATTTCTCTGAACTTGAATTATCATATACATAACGCTCCTAAAGGGAGGTCCATGATCACTATGTGTTGTGCTGCCCTCTAGTGGTTTAACGAAGTCTGCTTTAACCACATTTTTTGAGTCTCTTTAACTCTTGGTAAAATTGTCTCTGTACTTAATGAACAAGAATAAGTTAAAGGAGAAAGATGTGAGCTTGATACGCAGTTCTTAAACCAAAAATCACTATGGCTGCATTTTTTCTAGAGGTTTTAAGTCTCATCTTTAAGAAAGTCCTCTGTATTAAACTCCATTGGTTGGAAGGGAGTGCTGGGACGTGAGATATTTTGAGGTGGGGATAACAAATCTTGTGAAGCAGCATCTTAATATTTCACAATCGCTTTGCTCCTCCTGCAGTTTAACGTCGGACTGCTGAGACATCGGTAGACCAGCAGAGCTGGTTTATTATTTTCTCTCACTTTAATCTGAACATATTCGGCACTTTGATGGTGTCCATTTTAGATTTATAACTGCCTAAGATTCTACCTCTTGATCATTCTAAAGCTAAAAGATTTGAGCTTTTTAGGTTACATTCCCATCCTGAAGACTGGATAGCCTTATATTGTGTTTCTCTTTATGTCCTGTGTCTCTCATTTTGATAATAATCCTAATATGAAACCCCTAATGGTTGTGTTATCTCAAAGGATCCAGTTTCTATAAAACATTGAAGAGCTTCCCTGCTTCCTGAGAGGCCTGATTATTATTGATGATGACTTAGCCTCTCCCTCACCTCTACTGTTACTTATACTACTCACTCATCAAGCAGCACTGTGATGGAAATGCCAGGCAAATGCAAACGTGTACTAAGTGAACAGTGATCACAGAAGGATTTCATTGCACTTGTTTAGGTGAAGGTACTGTTTCTAAAGTGGGAGCACAACCTTTTAAAGAAAGCTGATCTGTTGTGTTTGAAGGGGTCCAGGAAACCTGACGGCCTTATGTTGTGTTTGGTTTATACATTTGGCTAAAGTCTGCTGATTAGTTCAGGGTGACGTGTTTTAGATGATTTCAGTCCTCATAGAGTCTGGGGTTCAGCTTTAAGCCTCAGAACTTTCACTTCATCTGATTCTTTTTTTTTTTCTGCTGGTTTTCTGTCATGTTAGGGTGAAAAGGGGAAAGATTTACCCTCCAAACACCAGCCATGCTTAATTTTTGCAATTTTATTTCCCTTTACATTCTACTGATGAAGCCTGTGTGTTTCTCTGTGATTCCTCAGCCAACACACTTAGCTAATTTTAACCAAGTCCAGTCAATCCAATACTCCGCTTTGGAGGAAAAGGACAGGAAAGGGATGATTCAGCTAAATGTCGCTGGAGCTCCAGAGGTATGTATATTTATAATCCTTCAATACTTCTCTTTTGATTTTTTTATTCAGAGGTTGGTTATTTAAAAAATACACATTGGTTGCTGATATTCTTATTGTATTTGCTTGTGTTTTTCTACCTGCCTTGAACAGGCTTTAATCACTTCTGTTGGCAGAAGATGCAGCTTCAAACCATGTAGTATCTGTGTACATTAATCAAATAATCCTAAAAGAATCTACATTTCCTCCGGAAAATGTAAATCCTCTGCTGAACTGATATTTCCAGAATTCTCTTGCATTTCCATAAATTCTACAAGTTGAATGACAATTAAAGGTTAGAAAGAGCAGAGCAACATGTTGCAGTAACATGTTTTACCTCTTTGTAATTTAATTAAATTATCTCTGTCTCTCACAGCCTTAATGAATCCCAATCTTTTCTCAGCAAATATTTCCCTTTTCAATGGTTTTTTTAACACCATGATGAAAATACCAGATATTATTTCCTTTTTACTTGAGTATCAAAGTCCTTTTTTCTTCTTCTTGCGAGTGTGGTAAGCACTTTGTATTTAGCACTTTGATATAGATTTTTAAGTATCTGATCTGTCGGCCCTTTAGTAACAAAACAGATAAAGCTAAAAATGATCAATGTATTTGTATATTTCTCCTACAAATGGAAAAAAAATAATAACATGCTTTATTACATAAGGTTAAAAAAATAAAATATTTGAGGAGATCTTTGACATTTGCTACAATCTCTAAGTCATTTTGCCTCTCAAGAGCCCTGGCTGGTTATTTCTTAAATGTAGGACTAAATTACATTAACCTGGTAAACTTTAATATGATTCAAATATTTGTTATGAAACATTAAAGAGGCACACACAGAGTTTTGAATGATACTGCCACCGGTGGCTAAAACACAGAACTGCAGCACTCCTCTTGCTCTTTCTTGTAATGTTGTTTTTTTTAACCTTTTTTTCTACCGTTACCATCGGTGTCTTACTTGAGCTGGTCTTTGGCTCTTCACAACCACTATTGAGGATTTTTCCCATGGATAAGCCTTACACACACAAGCGCACTCTTACAAACACCTACAGGTGCTTGAATCCAGTTACTTACATACTTGCCAATTTTTATCTTCAGCTATCACTTTATACATTTCGTATTGATTAATACTCTATATACCTCAGTGATGGTATCATTGGGTTGCTATATTGTATCTGAAGTTCTATATCAGTTGGTTGTGCTGTTCTTTTTACATCTATCCTTTTTTAGATGATGAAGCAGGCTGATGAAGTTTT
>NW_015150674.1:884617-946631 GCF_000732505.1 Cyprinodon variegatus | reverse complement strand
AGATTTTTTACAGTAAAAATGTACCTAATGTCTCTAACATAATTATTATGGCTTTTTTCTTTCTATTTAACATGGCACTTTTACTTCAAAACCCCTAAAATTTAATTGGTTCCTCTTGTATGAAGTTTAGAAGAAAAACAAAAAAAACCAAACAGGGCAAATATAATTAAGAAACGGCACTGAGAGACGAGCCCGGAGTCTCTGCCATCTCCTCTGAGTGTGTGTTTGTGCAGCCGGATGCTACATGCGTGCTTCACTGCTGCAGTACTGGCACAGGGCTGAGTGCTCGCACTCTGGTGGGGGACGTTATTATCAGTGAAGCTCTCATTGTGTCATCATGAAGCAGCTCCCTGTCCTGCTCTTACACTGATCCTTCTGTCTCTCTCCATGTTTCTAGCCCCTCACTGTCACTACAGCTTTGCTGAACACAGCAGAAAACATGGCTGACTTGATTGACGGCTACTGTCGTCTCGTCTCTGCGGTCACTCGCTCCTTCATTGTCAGAGTCCATAAAGGTATGTTAAATAACTACAGAATTTAGTATTTTTGTTGTTGTGCCTTTTTTTTTTTTTGGTTTGGTTTCAAAAAATGAAAGGAAAAAAAAAAGGTGTATTGTGTAAAACGCAGAACCCTCCAACAGATGTCATTGTCATACTGGGGAGCCCTGGTTTCTCACTATGAATGATAACCAGCCTTTATGCTTTATCCTTTTCTGCAAGTAGTGAAGGTTTAGAAGAACAACAGTCAAGTTTGGATTTTTGCTTTAGCTTGTTCACACTTGTTGCTGTGTTTTTTCCATCTTTGCAGAGGGAGACAGAGCTCTGCCTTCAATACCTAAGTGAGTACCCCGACTTTTTTATGGTTCAAATGCATCTCAGAGAAACATCCCAATTTTTCTGCTCATTTAAATGATTCTGGCTAATAAAAACATTAAATCTAGTGTCTAAAAAAAAAAATTAAGTAACTTAACACCAACAAATAGTTCTTTTAATATAAAAATGTTATGCTATATTATGGCCAAGGGTGTAATGAGAGAGAGAGTCCTGCCTCTAAAGCAGAGAGTTATTGACACCATCCATATTTTGTTGAGTAATAAAAGGGTGTGGCTAAAAAGCTCTCCATATAAAGATATAACTATTGCAAAAAAGTTAAGTTGAAGGAAAAGCTAGGGAATAAATTAATGCATACAGTGAAAAGGATAACAGCAGCCTCTGGGATTGTAAAGCCCCTTAAAGACTTACTGAAAGTGCCTCTAAAGTTGCACTTTGAATTAAATATTGTTTTAACTTAACATTTTTAAATGTTAAGTTAAAAAGTTGGAGTTAAATGTAAATTAAATTTGTTTTTTTTTTGTTGGCCATTTACTTCACCTAATCTTTAAAGCCATCTCTATAATTTTTTTTTATTTATAATGAAGACATAATGTTTGAGTTTATTTTTCCATCTTAATTTATTTTTTTTTATGTGTTCAACTCATTGAACAAGAATTTGAATAGACGAACTCCAATTTGGTTCATTTTACACCCTAGATTTAACCGTATCTCTGTTCACATTGTATGCAGTATTTTTAATGCAAGCTAACTCTCTGCTGCAGAGTTTCCAATCATGAGAAGCGGATGGAGAAGCGGATGGACGGAGTACGCACCCGGGCCGTTTGTGTGTCAGGTATAACATCCCTGCCAGTTGATTCACTTTTCCTTAAATGTCATGAATGAGCCAATCCCAGTTGCGTAAAGGGAGCATAGATATGTGTTTGATGCCAGAATCGTCCATATAGCCTTTTCTGTGTGTGCAGAGAACAGTCCTTGTCTCAGCAGATGTCTCCCTGGAGAGCTTTAGTCACTGCCACTCTGTTTCTGCTTTCTGACTCTCCCCTGACCTCTCACCCATTCACATTTACAGTTTAAAGTGAAACCACCCTGAATACCACAGAAAATGATTATTATGCTATAATTTTTTTTCTCCTGTTGACTATAAAGCTAAAACTTTGTTCTCTTTGCTCCTCTCTGTTTGTGTTTTATGCTGCTTGCGGCTTCTGCAGGTCACGTTAGTGGCGATGGTAAACTCATTATTTGTATTAAACGTCCTTTTAATTAGTAAAACAATAAACGGTCTGTGGATTTAGCGCTGTGTAAGTGTTAGCGGGATCTTTTCTGCCTCTGAGTGTTTTGGTGGCCTATGACTCAGACTGTTTTCATGCAGTTTGTTTCTGTGGAAAGGAAAACACTTTCAAGCCTCCCTTTCCTCTTGGTGGTCTCTCTCTGCATGTTTCCCTCACTATCTTACCACAAAGATTCATTCTCTGTGGGTACATATTAGTATCTAAAATGTCTTATTGAAAGGTACGTGGGAATCTCAGCAGATTTCTGATGTTTTTTCTCATTTTGCTAACAAATACGTATATGTATGTATGAGTAGACGTATAGTTGTGCTGCATGTTTTCCTTTGTGTTTAGTCAGGGATGTTTACCCTGAAGATGCAAAGTAGAAATACTATGTAGTTAAGTTCTGTTACTTTGTAACTAACCATTCAACATTTTTTTGGTTCTGGTTCCTAACTGGACTCTGATTATGCAGAAACAGATGACTATGCTGAGATCATAGATGAGGAGGACACCTACACCATGCCTTCAAGTAAGTAGACGTTCCTCTTAAATGTTACTGTTAAATATGATGTTTCTATATGATGATTTAGAGGTCTGGAACAAACAGGAGGAATACAGATATTTCTGTGTTGTATCGGAAGTAGTAAAACTTTCATTTTGAAAGTTTACGGTGGATTTATTTAACTTATTATGTATTGTTGAGATTTTAGGTTAGAATCTCATCAGTGATTCAGTAAAATCAGGAAATAACAATGTGATTTTAGCAACATTTAATTAGAACTTAAATTAATAATTTGTTCATCACTTTATAACTAACATGGGCTCAACTATTTTGAAGAGAAATCTGGGTCCTAACCAGTAACTACTGGCTTCAGATTTAAGAGGAAAACCACATTGTAAAATCTGCAGTCTGCTTTTTTAAGAGCTTTGACTGAATTAGGAATCGAAGAGGTAACCAGCAACAACAAAAACAGTAAAAACCACACAATGTGTACATGGAGATCAGATTCCACTTTTAAATTGCACATAGCCTTGTTGCTGGGGACGGCGGAAGCTGTGTTTATCTTTGTAGCCTAAATGGCAGATTAATGTGACTCCACTCAAAATTATGGAATGGTATCTATAGATGGAAACAAGTGCAGAATAAAAAACAGCGATTTAATCGGTTTTATAATAGAATTACTGGGAATCTTTTTTGTGTGAATATATCTAAACACTGCTTTTTCCTATATCAAATGCTGCTTGAGCTTCCCAAACACATGGATATGTAGGTTGGCCGTGTCCAGCCACTGTAAGTCTGACCTTTTAGGCTTTAGGTTTTGTCCCTAAATGTGGGCCATCTCCTGTATTTCTTTTTCTTCTCCTTACCTTCCACTGACTGCAGAGAAGCCTGTGGAGCTGGAGACACTTTCTATTCCAGATCCATCAAAGAAAGGTTTAATTTGGGGGAAAATTGTACATTTTCAGTATGCTTAATCTTCCAAACAGATTTATTGTCTGAGGCAACATAAAACTCAGCAGGGATGTGAAACTTTTGCACGCATATTGAATCACAGGTCTTAAAAACATCTATATAGATATAGATGATACAGGATGTCAAGGCTGCCAAAATGCGTGGACCTTGTTGATTTATCGCTTGTCCCACAAAAACGGCTCTGTTTTTTTTTCATCCATTTTTAAAGGGTCAAAACACAGTGGCTCTTGAATTGTCTCTTTTTAAACAGCTATCTACCTGTTTAAAAAAAGGTTACATATTGCATCGGATTAATAATTATTTTCTAAAAAGATATATGCTATGGTTTTAAAAGCTGGGCATCCTTTGCTTGAATATGTAGGGTATTATAATCTTTCCAGTTATCACTGTAGAAAGTTACTTCATCATGTAACTTTTGAAAAGGCGTATTATTGCTCCCACAAATTACCTTACACAATACTTTTATATTTGTACATTAAACTTTATATAAATGTCACTGTAAAACGAATAAAAAGCAGCTTCTTAATAACACATTGTTAGAATTATAGCCAACATTTTCAAGTAGCGTTCAAGCATCAAGTATCCTGCTGCTCTCTCCTTGGTGTTCAGACTCAAGTGTTACTTCTAGGTCAATAAGAGCTTGCTGTGGCTGCTGTGTACTGCCTGGCCCCTGGGCTTAGATGTTTGGTTCATGTCTGTTCATTGTTTAATGGACAACATTGAGAGGCAGAGATGGGTGAGTGCACTTTAAAACAACATGAGAGGGATCTGCTGGAATTTAAATTGAGAATAGTTTGCTAAATTCAAATAAATGTTCCCATTTAAACTGCCATAAAATGTTGTCCAAATATTGTAGACGTATTCATACAACCAGACATGGTTTTTGTTTAGCTTTTTCAAAAATCAATAGTTAATGTCTTCTACCAAAGTCTTCAAGGTTTAATCTTATAAACACCCAAATAGAAAGGTATAAAAATTATAGAAGTTAAAAAAACAAATACTTCCGGTGCAATACTCGAAATAAAGTTCATTGCTGCTTTAAAAGAGAATTACCAGGAAATGTGAACTGTTTTTTTTTTGGAAATGTGAACTGTTTTTTTTTTTTTTAAGTCTTCAATTGCAAAGTTTTTTTTTTTTTTTTTTGCTTCTTTTTCTTTAAATGTCAGAAATCCTTAGTACTATTATAATAAAAAGAAATGATCGTTTAAAGCAGGTTGATTTTATGTTCTCAAGCCTTAGAAGATAAATCGGCATGTCGTCCTCCCTCCTAACTCATGTGTCACTGTGATACTGGCCTAAATAATAAAATCTTTATACCTAACCCGTTTTCCCAGAATACTATGGACTAGATCAAGGTAATGATTGGAACCATGTCCATGACTCTTTGATTTGGTGGTTGTTGTGACCTTTTCATTTTTGCTTGCAAATGTAAAATAAGAATTGATATTTTGCCGTCTATGCCTTATTTCCCTCTTTTTGTTGATGTGTGGTTGTGATGTTAGTTATTCGCTGAGCTGGTCAGAGCTTAACAACTTGGATCCAGCCGTTGACCTTGTTTGCACTTTATAGGTTGAAGAAAAAAAGTGTTAGTATTAATATAATGGCAACTTAAGGTGATGTTAAATTGTGGCACTGTTGTGCAACAGCATAATATTAATAAAGTAATAAAATAATAAAGAAAATAAAATAATTATATAAGTTGATCAGGCTATTTTATTTAGAACATGCTCCATTATGGAAAGTTCAGCATGCAGAAAGTTTACATTTATCCATCAATTTAGACATGTGATAATGAGGCACCCAGACCAATAACCAACATAATGATACCATTATAGTGGCTTTAAAAGCAGTTATATTCTGGGTGCTATGGCCCATTTCCACATTTAGCACATTACCCCAGGCTTTTTTACTGCCTGAAAAGTCCCATTTAGACAGCAGTAATTTTTCTAAAAGAAGAGATTTCCTTAACTGGACATTTAGATCCTCATTTAATATTCATTTGATTATAACATGGTCAAAGTCAGGTCAGGCAGCTTACAGCAGCCTGACTTTCATTGTGTGAATCCTTGTTTTCTGCGAAAAAGAGTCATTTACATCAAAAGCCTTTTCAAGGTCCTTAGAAGTTCGTTTCTTCCTGCCGATGATTCGCTGTTGCACTGTCCACCTGACTTTATCAGTATTATAGATTAATTAGCTTATTAATTCTTGTTTTTATTTTAAGTGTCTGTCAGAGTTTTACATACACTCGTCATGGGCATGACTGCTTTGGTTTTGGGCTTTTATTTATGCATTTGAACTGTTTTAATTTCACAATGATACAGAATACAACTTAAATTAATTTTAAAAAGGAGAAAATGATGAACTTGTTTAAACTTAATGCCTTAAAAAAACATTGCCTTTAAAAAGGTATTTAAAAAGAGGGAAAAAAAAATTTAAAAATTAAAAGTTTTATTAGTCTACTTATCAAACAGTCCAATCAAGTTTTGTTTATTGCCTGATGGGTAAAAAGGTGACCTGTTTAAGGAAGCTTTACCATCTGCATTGAGGCATTGACTTTGCAGCAATCCCTCCTCCTGTTCTTGCATGTGGTGACTGTTGAGAGGAATAACAACTAGGTAACACTCTCTTACTCTTTTTATCTAAAATATTATTCAATACCTAGTTTTAACTGACTGGTATCTTGGCTTCAAATTGAGATTAAAGATATAATGTATTTATTTCTTATTGGGATTAAAGTCTTGGCCTCTCCAAAATTCTTGTCCTGCTGAAACCCTTTAAGGATTAAGCTTTAAACAGAAAGTTGTCGGTCTGAGTTTTGCATTTTATATAATTTCCCTCCTGCTGTGAAAGGTGCAACAGTACCGCTGGCAGTGAAACAGACCCTCAGCATGATGCTGTTCTTGAGTTTAAAAGCCTCACTTTAACAGCAAGCATTTTTCTTATTATTGTGAAAGAGTAGTTGTTTTGTTGTGCCTTAAAAACAGTCCTCTTGCATAGGTTTTGCATAAGTACCTGCAAAATTACAGTCATACTTAACCGAATTGGTCCTTTGGGGGGAAAAAAGGAACAGTTCAAATGGATTATTAAAAGTCAAGCTATTCATGACCACATCAGTGTGTGCAAATTTCTGACTCCCCCTGTACATTGAGTTTTATCGGCTGTTAGTCATCTGTGTTATGTGGCATGGTTCGCTGTGCATTCCTGGTATTGTTGTTGCATGCTGCTGAGAATAAGCTATGCCGCCTGTAATCAAATCCAAGCTTGTCAGAGTAAGAAACTTAAAAAAAAAAAAAGCTTTAAAAAAATATGAACAGAAAATACAAACCTGGGTCTCCAAATGATATAATTAATATTGCATTATTTAATTTATGTTCAGATATTGTTGGATTTTACCTTCAGTATAAATGCACTGCATAAACTGCTCTAACAAGCTTGGAAAGTGGAAGTTCTGTAATTAGATATTAGTGTGTATGACAATATTAATAATAATATAAAACCCCTTCTGTTTTCTTTTTGTGTCTGTATTGTTTATGTGTGCAAACTTCTGTAGCTCGGGACTATGAGATTCAGCGGGATTGCATTGAGTTGGGGCGCTGCATCGGTGAGGGTCAGTTCGGAGACGTCCATCAAGGAGTCTACATCAGCCAAGTACGTGTCCTCCATCTTCTTCAAAGTGATGGTGAAAATTTTTCATTTGCATTATTTGTGTAATAGCTGCATTTTTTTTTTTTTGTGCCACTTTTCCCTCGTTTTTTTCTTTTGTCTTATAAATAGCACTTAAAAGTGAAACGGTTTAATATATTTCTACAACAACTGTTGTTTATTTAATTTTGGTTAAGCTGAGTCACAGTAAAACAGTTAGCATGGCTTAGTGCTTCATAAATGTGAAAGACGTTTACATTTCAAATCCTAAAACAACTATAATGATTGTAGTATTACATCTAGGAGCTGCTAAGTGCATTCTTAAGTGCCAAGTGATGTACATTGACCAGATTTTAATATGTCTCAAATCAGGGGAATAATTGGGTCAAAACAAAATGTTGCTTTAAACTTTAGGATTAGAAAGATAGAAAAGTTTAATGTAACTTTTATTTATATCTTTTGATTGGTTCCAGGCCAAGTATACAGATACTTGCTCTTTAATAAGTCCTTGTTTGTTTTTTATCTGATTGCCTTTATTGTACAAGTGTCTCTTCTGATTCTTTTCTGGTTTATATCTGCTTCACACAGGAGAACCCAGCGTTATCTGTGGCAGTGAAGACGTGTAAAAACTCCACATCAGACAGTGTCAGGGAAAAATTTCTGCAGGAAGCATGTAAGATTCTTACTTGTTTACGCTTTAACCAGATAAAACCTCTGTGTAATTCCTAGTTACTAAGGGATAGCAACTATAAATACTCATCTGAATTTCCATGGCTGTTGCTCTCTATGCAGTGACAATGCGTCAGTTTGACCATCCTCACATAGTGAAGCTGATGGGAGTCATCACAGAGAATCCAGTGTGGATCATCATGGAGCTCTGCACGCTCGGGGAGGTACTGATCAAAGCATTCAGTGGCTTTTAATTTTCCTCAGAAGTTAAGTTGAGAAAATGAACGATGTGAGTGTTCGTTTCTGGTCCATCTGGTCTTAGATGGATTAAGATGTCCAAATCTGTACTGCATGCCTGACTCAGTTCAATATTTCAGTATTGCTAAATTACACATGGAACGCGCCACGTTTCAATTTTTCACTGTTATCAGCAAAGTAAACTGAGGTCTTTTTTTATTTTTTTTTTTTGGCAAAGACTTTTGGGCAAGAAAATGTTTTGTTAAAATAGAAAATTCCACCTCACAACAGTTTTTATTATTCCAGTCATATAAGAATGAGTCTCCTATTTAATGGATACATATTCTCTTGATAGACATCGGGGTTCTTGCTTGTATGGTACACAAACCATTGTAATCATTTAATAGTATTAAATGGACTGCATATTCTATCTAAATCCAGGTGACCGACAAAGATGCTGAACAGATGGATGGATGGATGGATGGATGGATGGATGGATGGATGGATGGATGGATGGATGGATGGATGGATGGATGGATGGAGTAAAAGAAAAACAAAAAGAGCTGTTTTTTTTTTTTTTATGAAAGCACTTATTATTTTGGGGTTAAAGGTCATCTCCATTGCCTGTAGGAAACTGAAATATTGCTGCTTTTCCAGCCTGTGTTCACTGGTTTTGAGCCTTACTGAACAGATTGTTGCTGATGGAGATCTGGGTTTGAATAGTTTAAAAAAAATCAAATGATCTGGTGTTATTATGGAAGATCACATCATTATACTCGCACAAAAACAACTTGGAAGTAATTCTGAATGTCTTATTAGCTGTTGTTTATGGTGAAGCTTCTTAAAAAGCAATAGCTGATTAATCTTTAAAGACATTTCAGTGACATATTTACTTTCATAATCACCTTTAAAAAAAATCTTTTCGAAGGAAAAAAGTGCTACTTTTTTGTTGAACCGATTCACCGTGGTCCCATATTTCTACATACAAAAAAAAAACATAAAAACCCTGGCATTTTCACAAGGAACTATATGCACTCAGAGGATCTCTCATTCTCACCTATATTTCTAGTCGTTTGTTTTGTTTCAGCTTTTTGTTTTGACCCTTTTCTGTGGTTTTCTCTCTGTCATCCACAGTTGAGGTCGTTCCTCCAGGTTAGGAAGTACAGTCTGGATCTGGCCACTCTCATCTTGTACTCTTTCCAGCTGAGCACAGCCCTGGCTTACCTGGAGAGCAAACGCTTCGTACACAGGTACAAAGAGTAGCATTGTAGTAATCCTATACTAAAGGCAATTCCCGAGGGACATAAGTCCTGTTTTACTGCTAAGCACCAGAACCCAAATATTTGGTTAAATATTGAAATGCATCTTTATAAAACTCTTCTATCTACCTAAGTTTGCTGCTGCTGTTGTTGTCCTCTTCAGGGATATTGCAGCACGAAATGTGTTGGTGTCCACAGTGGACTGTGTAAAACTGGGGGACTTTGGTCTTTCCAGATACATGGAGGACAGCTCGTATTATAAAGGTAACTAATTCAACTAAATCAACAGTTTGACGTTGTTGTTTTTTTTTTTTTCTCTATTGCTCTTTTGAGTCCATCTGAAAAAACTGTTCTTTGGTTATTAAGCCTTAAGTAAAAATCTAATTTCCTTCCTCTTTTGCAGCATCTAAAGGTAAATTGCCCATTAAATGGATGGCTCCAGAATCCATCAACTTCAGACGGTTCACTACAGCCAGTGATGTCTGGATGTTTGGTATGCTTAAAGCTGCTGTCTCCTCTTTTCTTTTTTCCAGTTTGAAGCTGTTAAATTTCACAGTTAGCTTGCCTTCACAGTCAGTCTCTTGGTGTCTTGTGCTCGTCAACAGGCGTCTGCATGTGGGAGATCCTGATGTACGGCATCAAGCCTTTCCAGGGCGTGAAGAACAACGACGTCATTGGCAGGATAGAGAACGGCGAGCGCCTTGCCATGCCCCCTCAGTGCCCCCCTACCCTTTACAGCCTAATGACGAAGTGTTGGTCCTACGATCCCAGCAAAAGGCCGCGCTTCAATGAACTTAAAACACAACTCAGGTACTGCATTCTGTTGGATTATCAAGTTTTTTTTCTCTGAATTATGCAGCTGAATGTTTAGCGTGTAGATAAGCACCGTCTAGGTAAATGTTTCTGCTGTGGGACGAGTCCTTTTATTGCTCGTAATGTTTGCCTATGATCAGCTGCATGGGAAAAACCTATTTGTTAACTGAAGGCGCTCTGATTCAGGACGCTTCTGTTGAGGGTCTGTTTGTGTTATTTGGAAGTTAAGCTCACTAAATGAAAATGATGTGCTGCATTTCCATTCTTTGCTCTTTAACATACTTGCTTTTGCTTGTTTGTTTTTTAAGTGAGTTGATGGCATTGGTTTTCCCTTTTTAAATTGTTGGCATTAAGTTAAAGCACATAGAGTCACAGATGAGTGCCTGAAAACTGCAACTTCTGTTATTGGGTAAAGGAAAAAAGAGGTGTTAAAAGTTATTATTGTTCTTCATAGAGGTTTTAAATTGAAGTCATCATAGGGCCATGAAAAGTCCCAAAGTCAATTTACAGAAACTTTGAGAAAATTGGTGTAATAGTGGTTGTCGTATGTCAAAGTACAGATTGGATTTTTTTGGGGGGTTTTTTTGGTAATAAAAAAGGATGATGAGTAATTGTTGATGCATCTGTATGAGCAACTGACCTTTATTAACGTTATTTCAGTCTCTCATCAAAGAGATTATAAGAAATTAAAAAGTTAGGAGTTGATCTTGGAGTTTTAAGTCGTCCTTTTCCGTCAGATGTCCTTTGAAATCAAAATTTACAAATTTTTCCAAAGATATGGTTATGGCGTAATGAGCAATTAGCTGCTGAGCAAAGAAACGCTGGAAATGTTTATGACTAAACCAAGCATCTGACATTCTCCTAACAGCAGGTGTCGCCCTCGGTCAGTGCAGTGTCAGAGATTAACATAAAGAAACTCTAAATATACTAAACTCTTTATGTATCTTAGATGTTTCTTGTTGAGATGAAGCCTGTCTCGCATGTTTTATCTAAACATTATAAGCTGTGCATATCATCTCTGTTATAGATTTAAAGCATTTGCGGTCTTATACAATAGTCAGAAATTATATGAGGTTTGTTTTTACCGCATTGTTGGTTTAGTTAATAAAGTTTAAAATATAATTTGGTCTCTCCAGCAATGGCAAAATGCTGATGTTTAACATTATTAAGGTTGTCCTTAAGAGGCTTATTATAAGTTAAAAACCCACTAGTTTCCTTTGTCTGTTTTCCATTTAATAACATTATGAAGGCACACGTGGCTCTTTTTTATAGCAGAATGGCATACAGAGGATTCTTGCTCAGGTTAAAGCTGACTGTAACTTGAAGAGTCTTTAAGTTGTCTGCAATAATCTTAAATCTTGGTGCTCAGGATTTACTCACTAAGCAGAAACACACAAACGGCACTGAACTGAGAGTATGTTTTAATGGCATTATCGCTGGAATAGTAACAAAGCTTTAGTGATGTTGGAGGTTTAATTATGAACCCTGGGACATGCTTTACCTTCATATGCAATGATGCATCAATGTTTTTTTTTTACTACATTTACCTGGAAATGAACCTTTTCAGTCCACATACCACATCCTATGCATGTTGTGAGATGTTTGGTAAACCCTACTCAGTGAGCTGCATAGTAACTCTTTACAGGAAAAGGGAAACATGTTTGTGACTCAAATACTGTCACAAGGTACAGAAAACTTAAAAAAAAAAGTTTGTCAGGCTACAAACTACTCGACCAAAGCCTAGCATGACAGCAGTTATTATATTTAGATATGATTTAAAATGAATAACAGACTTGATGTCAAAGCCTGACTCACCTTTGTCACTGTTTGATCATCAGACTTTTTTTTTAAATAATGATTTGCTAAGTACTTAACTGTTCTCTGCTACCTTAAAAATGCATGCAATCCTCAAAAATTCTCACTTACCCTCTAAATAGTGTTTAGAAATCCATAAAAGGGACTATGCCTGAAATTAGCAGTGGGTTGATGAGGGTTAATTGCCCCCTAACTGATTACTTCCAATCTAGTTCCAAAATGTTTAAGCTGCAGAAATATTAAGTCATAATACATTTTTATTGCTTTATATTTTGTTTTTTTTTAGGATACACATCTAACTGGATATTTGGAGCAATACTCTGTACCTACCAGACTAACTTTATTATGTTTATTTGATATGACTCATCCATCTTTTTGTTGATAACATTTATTATCGCCCTTCCAGTTAAAGTTCCTCTTAAACATTATAGTTTCAGCTGCTTTATGTGGACCAGGTCACATGGCCACCAAGCTGCAGAAACCAGTCTGAAAACTTTTTCCTGGATGTCTTGAAAACTTGTTAAAAGAAAAACTTATTACAAAAATATATATATATATTATGTTGTATTATATTTATGGTTTTTATAGATCAATAAAACAAATGCCCAGTCTAAATCAGATATTGCACAAGAATTAACCTTTTTTTTCTTAAATTGGTAAATGTAAGGTAATTGGTAAATCTGAAAAATTCTTACCACTATTGATGCAGAAGGAGCAGAACAATTTAACAGAGGATCATAAAGTCAGTGTTTTCAGTACTTGTGGTTTTAGAATGTCTTGCTTGGGACCCCGATCTTTGCTGCTGCTAATATTTTTCTATAGGCAGTCTTGGATGCAGTGCAGTGAGAGCTGAGCTTTTCCAGCCACAATTAGTCAACGAGTAAACATATCTATGGCATGTAAAGACCTGCAGTTTTTGGAAATGATCTATCATCTGTGCCACTTCTCTAATGGGAAATGAAATAAGGAAATGTCTGTCTTGAGAAATTCAAAGTGAAATGTTTGTATTTTTTTTTTTTTTATATTTACTTTATTCCAGGTGGTTTTGGACCATTTCAATAAATTGCTGGATAAAAAGTATTATTAGCTTTTTAGTCTCGCACAGTGAAGCTGAATATTAAAAAAAAGATGTTTTCCTGTTTTTTGGAGCTTTTTGTTATATTTTGTCAAACCTGGGAACATGCTTCTCATTTAAGCTGCATCTTTCTATGTTGCTACTTAAGTCCAGGAGTGCACCGTATTCAGATAATATGTTGCTTTGTTTTGGATTTTTTTTCTCATTGTGTGCTAAAAAGCATAGGTAGGTTAATTTGGGGGTAAAATGAGATATTCTGTAAAGTATGATTATTTTTTATATTGTTGCTATCTGAAGCATGTTGTTACTGTACAGTACCTTCTGAATATTATGGGGTATGAATCTGCTGAAGCGACAACACATCCTGATGCTGTTATTATTTCCTTTGGCAGACACATTCTCCTATTTCCTTATTTTCTATAGGATACAGAAACAGGAAAAAAAGAAGTGCATTCTGAACTCACCGTGTTTTATATTTTTGTTTAAAAAGGCGCGTTACTCACGCCTGCAATTCTGCCTCCTTTTCCCAAAAATAGACTCTTAACTTTCTGCATCTAATCTCCTGCTCCACACTTTTTTCTTTTCTCTTTAGCTTACTGTGTGTCTTTGGTCTGTTTCTCCTTGATTTTACTGTAAATTAGATGCAGACCTCCCCTTTTACTGACATCTTCTCTCTAATATAACATTAGGCATTTGACTCGTTTTTATTTTCTGTCCGAGTAAAAGGAAAAACTGAGGATGAGGTGTTTTGCGTTTGGGCTACGTTTGCAGCTTGTTCTGGTGAAATCACTCTGTATTCCTGATATGTCCACTTGAGAACAACTTAAAAGGGATCATGTTTATTGTGGTCTGGCTGAAATTCTGAGAAGATTGTATTCTCTGGCTGTACTCTCCAAACATGCTGCGCTCAGCAGATACCACAATAATCTTTGGTGCTAGGCTGACGTGTGTGTCGGGTGTTTTAACACTTGCTGTCTGCCAATAGTTAGAACTTAACAGGGAACAGAAACCAAGATCATGTAACTATGCAGATCACACTCTAATGACCAAACATTGCCAATTCATTGGTGGAAGCAATGGATAAACATTTACTAAGTGCAAAGCAATTTTCCTAATCTTAAACTCAACTTTGGCTGCAGTCTCTTTTAGTATTTCTGAGAGGCAGGTGGAAAACAGACACTCAAAAATGCAAGAGTGGCGTGAGATTCTGTGCAGATGTAAACATGTATGCACCTTGAATTAACAATATGTTAATGAAGAAAAAAATGACCTATAGGCAGCACAGGTTAATGCAGCTGGACGGCAATCTCTTTACTATGTATCTCTTCACAACAGATATTCTTTTTCTCTCTGCTTAATAAAACATAAACACACACTAAGCAAGGTTGTGTTCATTTTCTTTTACTTTTTTTCTTAGCTCTTTTAGAATGGCTAAAAGTTTTNAAAAGCATAGGTAGGTTAATTTGGGGGTAAAATGAGATATTCTGTAAAGTATGATTATTTTTTATATTGTTGCTATCTGAAGCATGTTGTTACTGTACAGTACCTTCTGAATATTATGGGGTATGAATCTGCTGAAGCGGCAACGCATCCAGATGCTGTTATTATTTCCTTTGGCAGACACATTCTCCTATTTCCTTCTCACTTCCTTCTTTTCTATAGGATACAGAAACAGGAAAAAAGAAGTGCATTCTGAACTCACCGTGTTTTATATTTTTGTTTAAAAAGGCGCGTTACTCACGCCTGCAATTCTGCCTCCTTTTCCCAAAAATAGACTCTTAACTTTCTGCATCTAATCTCCTGCTCCACACTTTTTTCTTTTCTCTTTAGCTTATTGTGTGTTTTTGGTCTGTTTCTCCTTGATTTTACTGTAAATTAGATACAGACCTCCCCCTTTACTAACATCTACTCTCTAATATAACATTAGACATTTTATTTTCTGTCAGAGTAAAAGGAAAAACTGAGGATGAGGTGTTTTGCGTTTGGGCTACGTTTGCAGCTTGTTCTGGTGAAATCACTCTGTATTCCTGATATGTCCACTTGAGAACAACTTAAAAGGGATCATGTTTATTGTGGTCTGGCTGAAATTCTGAGAAGATTGTATTCTCTGGCTGTACTCTCCAAACATGCTGCGCTCAGCAGATACCACAATAATCTTTGGTGCTAGGCTGACGTGTGTGTCGGGTGTTTTAACACTTGCTGTCTGCCAATAGTTAGAACTTAACAGGGAACAGAAACCAAGATCATGTAACTATGCAGATCACACTCTAATGACCAAACATTGCCAATTCATTGGTGGAAGCAATGGATAAACATTTACTAAGTGCAAAGCAATTTTCCTAATCTTAAACTCAACTTTGGCTGCAGTCTCTTTTAGTATTTCTGAGAGGCAGGTGGAAAACAGACACTCAAAAATGCAAGAGTGGCGTGAGATTCTGTGCAGATGTAAACATGTATGCACCTTGAATTAACAATATGTTAATGAAGAAAAAAATGACCTATAGGCAGCACAGGTTAATGCAGCTGGACGGCAATCTCTTTACTATGTATCTCTTCACAACAGATATTCTTTTTCTCTCTGCTTAATAAAACATAAACACACACTAAGCAAGGTTGTGTTCATTTTCTTTTACTTTTTTTCTTAGCTCTTTTAGAATGGCTAAAAGTTTTTTTTTATTTTTATAATCGTTATAGTCTCCATCTCCATGACTTTAAACCTCTTCTTTCTTTTACGGCCACTCCCATAATCTGCTCCTTTATGGGTTGAACCAAAGCGGTTTGCAGGTCTTAGTCCTCCTAACAAACCCACTTCATGCATGTACTAAAAAAAAAAAAAAAAAAAAATTATTTAAAGAAAACTACCGGTACATAGATTTTTATTTCCCGCCAAAGTTTTTTTTTTTTTTTTGATGTTTTATGGCATAGATTAGAGACAGAAGATTTTTAGTTTGAAATTATGATTTAAATTGGTATTAAAATGAGTCATTTTTTAATTTTATTTCTCCATTGTAACCGATGACTTATTAAAGGCAGTCAATGGTCTGACAGTGTTGGATTACAAAGGATTAGAGAAGTTTATGATCTGACAAAGACTAGAAGAACACTCTGTTCCTCGTTGTTTTTTGGTCTTTCACAGACTCCTTAGTTTGGTTTTCCTCTTTATTTAGCTTTATAATCTGGCTTTTATGCAGCGATAGTTGATTTTAATTGATTGGTGTTTTTATTTACCAAACTGATTTAAATTGAATATATCTGTATAGCTGCCATGCTGACGCTAATTTAGAAACCTCCAAGTCTTTCAGATATGTTGAACCACTTGTGGAAAACCCTAAAACTGAGCAGTCAGGTCAGCCCACCCTGAGTCAACAAACTGACCTGAAGCCTTGTTATTCCAGGTGCCTGTGGGCTGTAGATGGGAGCGGGGCGGCGGGGTGGGGGTGGCTGTGTGTGGTAACGCTGCCAGGTGCTGCTGATGGTATCATCATCATGTGTGGGTTTTAGAAGGTGAATAAAGAGAAGCTGACCTGTTATATTTTTTGATGTGCAAATCAGCCTGTGGAAATAACACCTGGATGAACATGTTGAGCACAAAGAAATTACATAATATTCTTCTGATCTGTAAAAACACACACATGACCTACAGAAACCCTCTCTTTCTTTATTTAGTTTTATTGGCTAAAGAGTTTTCATTATTAGATCAGACAATACAGTTATATTTGAACAGTGTCGTTCCAGGGGTAACATTAGTGGAAGCCTACTGGAATAAACCCTCGGTAGACATTTTTATTGTTTGTAAAGTAAAAAAAAAATGATAAATGGGATCTTCTAGTTGGTTAAATTCTTCATGTCTAATTATAGACAATTGTACTGATTATTTTAGAATAACTCATGCATTCAGTGCCGTTTAGCTAAAATGCTGCCTTGTGATTTAGTTGCACTAAATCGAGTGACTTGAGTTCTGATGGGATGGAAGAAAAGGCTGGACAGGAGATGAACTAGGACAGGTGGTGCAGCACACAAATACGCAGGAGGAGACAATTGGACCAGCGGGCTGCTAGAAATATCTCGCTCCCTTTGTGAGAGTAGGTGGATGGCATGAGTCTGTATCAATGGTCGGTTTGTGGGTAGAGTTGTCGGGTAGAACTCCTTTCGTCTGAGGGTTTGAGGTACTTTAGGTTCAGTTTTCCTGGAACGAAGTTACTGTGACTAATTTAAACTGAGCACGTTTCTTCATGTGGCCTGAAATAGCTGGATAAGACGGCGTGGGATGTTTCTTCATTTGACGGGAATCAGTGAGTTCTTGAGTAATTTTCCTGACAGACTTACTGCTGCAGCTTACATGGAAGTTTACTTGTACTCAAAGCACAGAAGCCTTATCGGTTGTCAGCTTATGTTGAGTGAGGAACTGTGACTGTAAGGAAGTTGTTGCTGCATCACAACAGAGATCCTGGAAGTGCTGCAAATGAAACTTGAATTCTGAATTTAAATCCAGTACTGTAGTGTACTTTTCTTTAAGAGATGTATATGTGACGTAGATGGGGATGCACAGATGTACATGTATAGATATTTGATATTATATATATTTTTTATTGTTTTGCTTATTAGAAATAACACATTTCTATCATAGGAATAATTTAGAAGCTGGTTTTATCTCCTCTGGCAGAAATAACGTGACTGAAACACCTCCAATAGTAGACTTAATTTCTGGCATCCGTCTGAGCAAAGTTTGCCCCCCTCTTGCATAAGCGGCCTGTTTCAAGTTGCCCCACAGGGTCTCAGAAATATCCAGACCTGGGCTGTAACCAGAACTTTCTGCTCTTGAACATCTGTGACGTTTTAGGTCATTATCCTGTCTTTTTATTTTTTCGTTTCAGTGTTCTGTTTTTTTTTGTTTTTTTTGTTTTTTTACATAATATCTATTATTTCCCTGGAATTTACGAGGGTTTTAAATAATGAATATACCTATCCTATGACAGTATAGCATAGCCAAACCATAACACTTCCTCCTCCTTGCTACACAGTAGGTGGGAGGTTCTTTTCATGGTCATTAATAATAATTAACTATTTTGGAGACTTCTTTTAGCATCTAGCTGATGATGTTGCTGTGATGACCAGACCTGGGTTTGTTGGCAGAAGTTATATTTCCAAGCTAGAATTTGCATTTCATTTTAATGTTCCCTATTCTAATGTTTTTGTTCCAACAGCATATTATAAGATTGCAAAGTTTCTGTATTGGAATCTGAGAATTAATCAATTAAAGTAAAATTATCTGTTTAGAAAATTTTAAACTGTTTCCTTCTGCTCTAATTTACATGCAGTGTATCTGATCATCTATACTGTGTTTAGGTGATCAGATGCCTTGTGTTTGTTAAATGCCTTCATTTATTTTTCCTCTTTGCTTCCAGCACTATATTAGAGGAGGAGAAGATCCAGCAGAAAGAGAGGAGCAGGATGGAGATGAGGCGGCAGGTCACCGTCTCTTGGGACTCAGGAGGGTGTGATGAAGCTCCACCTAAAGTAAGACGCCGACATATGCTGTGTGTGATATACCTGTTGTTCTTGAGCAAAGCTCCTGATTTTGCAAGCTTTATCTCAGAGAACTGAACTGTAATTATTTGTTTTTGTACTTTACGGTTTTAATGATGGATTTATATTTAGCAATAACAGTTTTCAGTTTTAAACTCCATAATGATCCCCTCACACCTGGCCTCTCACTGCTTCACCTCATACTTTGCTGCTCCAGCTGCTTTACCCTAACCTACTTCAGCATCTCTTTACTTCTTCATGGGTTGCTTCTGAAGCCAAATCCTTTGTAAAGTGAGTTAGTCAGCTGGTTCTTTACATATTTAGCCATGTTCTTACGAGGACTCAGCTTGTTATTTTCACCAACATGTCTATGCTTTGATCCACCCCGCATCTCTTCTGCCTGCACCTCTCTGCTTTTCATGGCTCCATTTATTTCCCCTCCCACCTGCTCTACCTTTGTCTCTCTGTTTGCAGCCCAGCCACCGTCCGTCCCTGCACCCCACCTTCAGTCTGGATTGTATTTCTGCTCCTTCTCTTCATCACTACCAACAAAAGCAGTGCTTTGCCTCACAGCTTTCCCTCTGCATTGGAAACCCTCATCCATCATCTCCCTCCTCTTCCTCACACCCACCTGCTCCTCCTCTCTCCTCACTACCTTTGACGTTTCCTCATCACTTTTTCTCTTCTACCAGCTTAGGGCCTGACTCGTCTCTACTTCACTATAAAAGCTCTTTGTCTAAGGAAAAGTTAAAAGCTGAATTGAATGTTTCTCCTTTATGGTTTCCCCAAACCAATGCTGATGTCTGCCTTTCACCTGACACACACTCATGGATCCCATCCACTGAGAGCCTCCAGAAGAATGCCCCAACTAACAGCAACCACTCCTCTCCTTGGCGTCCAGTACTTTCCCACTCCAATCCAACTTTTGACTGGCTGCACCACAGCTCCCCGTCTAGTCCTGAAGCTTTGCCGTTCCCCAGCTTTGACCCTGAATCCCAGACTAATCCTAGCATCACTGACCCCCAGACAGGGTACACTGCTGTGCAGTCAGGTTGGAGCTCCCAGCTCATCCCTTCCCACACTGAGAATGTCTTCCCAGTGTCCTGTTATCTATCATCCACCAGCCCTTGCTCTCCCAGTCCAACGTCCAGCTTCCCTGTTGCCCCCCACATGCTGTTAGCTATCCCGTCTTCTAAAGGAGCTTTTCCCAGACCATTTCAGGCAGGTGGTGAGCTTTTTAGGTCAACTAGAGAGTTTTTTAAATAACAAAACCAATCCATGTGTGTTTTTGAGTTTGAAAAATATCTAAAAGAGACATTTATTCCATTTTACAATTTATGATTGTGTCACTTAGTAATATTTAAGGTGACAAATTGGAAACAAAAAAAAAACACTACCAGACATAAAGTACTGAATAACTAGTTGTCCGTTTGTAGATTTTGGAAACTCTACTAGGTTTATATCAATTTTAGAAATTGTTTAAGATTAGCTCTCTATGTATGCACCTTGAAGCTTTTTCTCCGGTTCTTTTTCCTGAAAAGAGATCACTTGGGACAAACTCTTTAAAAAAAAAAAATGATAAAGAAAGTATTTGTCTTTCTTTAAATTTTACTTCTTTATTTCTATTTATCTATAAAATTCATTGTTTCCTATTTGACTCCAATGTATGGAGGACCAATTCTGCCATATCTAAAAACAAATGCAAAAATAAATAAATGCTCAATAAATAAATAAGCATACAATTAATTGCCCCTAAAAATTTAATAAACAAATTAATATAGGTAGAAATTTAATTATACAGTGAGACAAATGTATGAATCTCTTTTAATTAGCTTCTTTATTTATTCGCCTTTGTAATAATTACCTTATTTATTTATTGAAGGAAGTTGAACCTCTAAGACGCATCCCTTCCTAATTTGCATAATGAGGCAGAAATGCATACAGAAAAGTTAAAAACAACAGGCAGAAATAAATAGCGTTGAAGAGATAAATAGGGTAAAAAAATACAAAGGAAAAATAAAACGGACAAAAATATTATCACATGCATGTGAAATTAATACTTAAAAAATAAGTAATAAATAAAGTTGGAGCTTATAACGGACAATAAATAAATAAGGTAATTATTACAAAGGCGAATAAATAAAGCTAATTAAAAGAGATATATACATTTGTCTCTGTATAATTTAATTTCTACCTACATTTGTTTATTGTATTTTTTGGGGCAATTAATTGTATGGTTATTTACTTATTGAGCATTTATTTATTTTTGTATTTATTTTTAGATATGGCAGAGTTGGTTCTCCATACCAAACCTGCTCACCAGCAATAATTACAATAATTATAACATAAGACACTGTAAGCTTTATTTCCTGACTTATGAGATTATTTTAATGCTACAATTCAAGTCTCGAAATGGAAAAAGGCTGCAGCGCTTTGTGGCTCATTGTTGATTTTGTATAATCAGCCTCATCAACAACGATGTGTTTTCTCCTCATTAACCAACCAGCTAAGTCCTCTCCACCTGTTTTTTTTTGTTTTTGTTTTACTCCTTATTTATCAGACACATGCAGCTAAAATGATCTGTCCATTGTGATCCATATTTATATCTGTGTCAGATTCTTGGTCAGATTGCTGTGGCCTATTTCTGGCTTGTTGAGGATGCTTGTGATGAACCCTAAATCCGCTGTGCTTATTTAACACACATGAAACATCCAAGCACAAATCAGCTGAGTTAAACTGGTATGATATAGATTTACCAGGAAAGTGATTGTTTTTCCAAGATGGCTGAGGGAAAAGAAAAACAATATGAGTTGTTTTCTGTTAGGCTTCTGCTTGGCTTAAAGTGGAAGCCATCACAGCCTTCTCCAGCTCAAACCGGCCATGATGGGTCCTTGTTTTAGAGCTCCTAGTGCATGTTTGCCTGGCTCTCTGTTGCTCTTGGCGGTGATGGATGTGTCTGTGTTGAAGTCGACTAGCTGTCCCCTTGAGAGATGCATGAAGTAAAACAAAACCTTAATTACACTTCTGCTTCTCAGCATTCCTAAAAGATTTGTAAAGAGTTACACAACCATGTGCCGGTTTTAGGGCATGTTTGGTGCAATGAAAGGTTCATAAAACACAGGAATCCAACTTAGCAGCCTTTAAGACCATGCTGCTTTTAAATCACTTCATTCTGCAAAGCCCATGAGGCAAATTTATGCATGTTTTTATGCTGTGTTGAATTTTTCAATGGTCTGTTAGGATTTATCTTCAACATTTTCAAATGTTTTCTTTTCTTTTACACGCACAAACTTAAAATTCCCAGACAGATTTATTTCACTGTACTTTCGTTGACTTATTGCTGAAAACTGCTGCTGGTTGCAAGCAAAGAAGAAGCAGACGGAGGCAGCTGTGAATGTCCAACAGTTCAAAGCTGTTGCTGTTACTTATGTTTTTAGTGTTGCAGCTTAGGCAATCCTAGAGCTGAAGTTAAATGGATCCTAAATTATTAGAATTTTTTATGTATCCCTCTGATGTGAGTTCAGACTGGCTTTGGTCACCCTGTTTGTCTTTATTGTCTAAGCTGCCTCCCTGAGAAATAACACTGACAAATAAGTCAGGTCTTAAAATATGAAGCTATTTTACAGATTTTGAGACATTAAATCCACACAGTTGAACTTATGTTATCATTTAATGGGATAGCCAATTTCAAAGTTACAATATGTGCGTGTAATGGGAGAGTAATCAAATATACTATTCAAAAATATTTGTGCATAAAAACCTTATAAATTAGGTTTGGTTTTGCATTCCTCCTCCTTTACTCTGATGCACTTTAGTAAAATGCTCTGACCTTCTCCTACATATAATCTATCAAATGAAATTATATCTAATATCTAACAAATTAATCTAATATTTAACAATAATATCTAACAAATGAAAGTATGATGGAGATCAAAGACCTCTGCTACGATCAATCTACTTTATCATATATATAAAATTCTTTTGAAAATTATTCACACCCCTTAACTTTGTATTTTTTTCCCTTTACAAGCACACAGTTTTAATATTTAAATCCTGAAGTTCAACATAAAGTAGCACATAATTAGAAAGTGAAGAAGAGGATTTAAACATTTCTTACAAATGAATTCCTTTATCATGTGCACATGCTGCTCCTTTAATGCTGACGGCATAAAAAGCATCCAGTCGTCTGCAGAATGTGTGTCTGTGAGACGTTTGTTAGAAAACAGTAATGAAAAAAGACTCTAATGAAGACCAGGAACAGTAGATTGGTCAGAGAGAAGTATGTTGAGAAGCAGAGAGGTTGGAGTTGGAAGCAATATCAGTCAAGACTAGGCTTTTCATACAGGAGGAGCGGGAAGGAGAGTATAGTTTAGAGAAGGAGCCTGACTGGTTTGTCTACACCAATTGGCTCAAGAGGTGTAAAACTTCAATTGTCATACTGTAAAAAAAATAGCAGTTGTAATTACACACTGCAGAAAATTAATATCTAAATAAGTAATTTTTTTTTTTAACATAAGTGCTTCTCTTCTTGAGTTAAGGAGGTAAGAGAGACACTTTGCCAATGGATCAAGACAATTTACAATTAAAATAAGAAGAAAACATTTGAATTTTCTTTTTTTCAAGTGCATATTATCTTATTATGTTATTTTATATATGAGTAAAATTTCTCCTTTCCATGGCAAATCACATAACTTACAAAATCAAATTAAGGGGAAATACACTTAATTTAAGAAACCTCTACTTATTTCTAGATCGTTTTTGCAGTGCATAAGAAGTATTTTTTTTTTATGGGGCTGAATACAGATGCACAGCTTGATTCTTTTGATTATTTATAATCGATTTATTACCAATGCTTTATTTTATTTTCTCTTAACAATTAGGCTCTGCTTTGAGTTGGTCTATTTGATATTATCCTAAGAAAGACATATTAAAGGTTGTGGTCGGGACTTAGAAAAAGTCCCAACTACATCCTCTGCTTCAGGAGGCCTCATTATGTCTTTTTTTCAGTGTCTTGGTGTCTACTTCCTCTGTACCCCAACTTTGTTTCTCCGTTCTTCTGTCCTTGTTTTGCATTGCTATCTACGTCACCCTTCCTGTGTGTCTTTGTGTCTGTCTCGCTGTCGGAGGTGTGGTCCAGAAACAGCTACTGTGAGAGGCTGTGGAAGGTAGAGGCTGCAACACTGATGTGTTAGAAATGAGCTCAGTTTCTGTGTAAGAAAGATAAAACCTTCTGGTAACATGAGAAAAGAAACCTCAGCTTCATCTCAAACCAGCTAAAATAACTGAACATTATGGGTTCACCAAGCACTTCTGTTTTTAGCTGAATGTTCTGCAGTTGTATAAACTAAAGTCTTGGACGTCTTGTCTGCTAGAAACATAAAAAGCATCCACAGATTTTATTTTTTTATTGCTTTTTATCAGTTGTATTAAAGCCATTGTTTTTTAACGCATTCTATCATTCTGCCTTGAGAGGTCTTTGGTGAACAGCGACACACCTGCATCACATCTAACCTAAATCTAAAACAACCAGCCAATCCCCAGACCTCTTATTTTAATCCAATAACCTAACACTAGTGTTTTTATTTGTTAACACAGGAACAGTGTTTTATGACCGTCTCACTAACAGCTTGCTGGATTTGCAGCCTTGTGGGTGCTCCCTGTTTTGACTGACGGCTAACATGACCACACAAACATCTGCTGGGGGTTTGTGTGTCGGTTTTCTGAATGGTCTAACTTCTAATTTCAGGAATTAACCCGTTCCAGGGTTACACCCTTTCTGACATTACTTTTTCTACCCTTTTTAAAATGAGTATTGTTTTTTCCCCCCTTTCTGTCTCTTAGCCAAGTAGACCAGGCTACCCCAGTCCCCGCTCCAGTGAAGGTTTCTACCCCAGTCCACAGCACCCTGGACACTATCAGGTGCGTAGACAGCTTTGACTCCTTTACTTGTCTGAAGTGTGTGATTTTTCTTTCCTTTTTTTCTTTTTTTTTTAGATAGAGCTGAAACCAAATAATCTGTTTTTTATTTTCTCCCTCCTGGTGTTAGATGGCAGCATATCCAGGCCCACACACCCTCCCCTCTGTTCCCAGCGCCCTGTACCCTCCACAGGCCGCTATGGTGGACACACACCACGCACACACACACCCTCGCCACCACGTCCACACACACTCACACGCACAGTTGCTTCCTCAGCAGCATGGGTTGTCCATGGCACTTGGGGGCTCGGTAGTGGAGGTAAGAAGTCTTAACGTTACAGTAATCCCAATAGGTTAATCATAAATCTGTCTGATTGGGGGAAATGGGAAACGAATTATAAAACTGACCCTTTTCCTGATGAAAAATTGCTGCCCGTACACCACAAAGAACCAGATTGGTGTTCCAGATTACAAATGTATATTCTGCTACAAATCACCGCCCTGTTCCCATCCATATTTTCTTTCTTATTTTTTTATGTGTGTCCATCCATCATCCCAGCTCAGTTTCTCATAAATCTTTTTTCTATCTGTCTGTATGCGTTGTTGTTGTCGGGTGAATGCATGTTTTTTTTTTTCGTTTACACTTTGTGGCTATGCATGCTTGTCGTTTGTTGCACATTTTGTGTATTTGTGTGTGTGTGTAGGACAGGGCAATAGACATGCAGCAGTGTGTAGGCCAGCAGTGCCTGTTAATGGAGGAGCAGCTGATGATACAGCAGCAGCAGATGGAGGAGGATCAGAGGTGGCTGGAAGAGGAGGAGAGGCTGCTGGTAAAACACTCGGCACACTGTGGAACATGCACCAGGGGCCCACCTGACACGTTTAACACAAGAGCTTCACAATTATACGAGGCGCAATGGTCACCAACCGTCCTGATTTAGGTTTTTAGCATACATCTTTCACTCACGGACAGAATAAAGGTCATTTGAGAAGAAATGATAAGCTTTCACAGATTCTGTTTTTGAGTCAGAAATGTAATATTCATTCAGAAAGCAGCTTTATTGTTGTTGTTCATATTCCTAGTTGTGTTCCTGTTCAATCCATCTATTGATTTGAAACAAACTGAACAATTTAGTCATTCCTTCCTCATGTGTAATGCACTAGCAGCACCAGTGGAAAACAGCCGAACAGCATGATGCTGCCATCGCCATGCTAGATAGTTGTTACAGCTTATTTTGATCTGAAAGTTTTACTTTAGCTTAACCAGACCTACTTTTATATGATTGATGATCTTCTTACTAAGCTGAGAACATTTTGTAGTCATACTTGAAAGTCCCCAATTAGTCTAACCATATGTCTGATTAGCATAATCAGACCATAGCAATAAAATAAAAAATCTTTTTTGGACATAAGTCTATGTGCTGCTTGGTTTGTACCAAAATGCTGTCTTGAAGTGATATTTTTTATATTTGTCATGTTGACAGCCCATGGTTCAGTCATATCCTATTATAGTAAATTATAGGATATCTCATCCATGGTAATTAGGTTAAACTGGAGTACATTTTAGTAAGCGCAGGAAACAACCTCAAAAGAGGCGTTTAAAACTAAAAACTGAGGTGGAGCTGAGTTTCTGACTTTAAAGACATGATGTCAAAGCAAGCAACAAGTCTCTTAAGTATATGAAGAAAATTAGATGGCTGAAATAAAGTTATAACTTAGGTTTTATTCCTGTATAACCGACATGTTCAAAAGATGACTCAGTTTATCTGCAAGGTTAGCGATTTTAATCAACCATGCAAGTCACAACATCCCATTTATCATCTCTGATGTGCTCCGTTTATTTCTGGAATCTCCTGCATGCCACATTTCTCAAAGACGTCATCCTCCTTTTTTAAGTTGCTTTCTGCATGTTGTCATACTTTTGTAACAGTTGATTTAGTTTTCAGTGTGTCACTTTATTACACATGTAATGAGTAATACATTTGACAAAAAAATGTTTATGGGTATGTTTTAATAGGGATTGGATCATTTATTTTCTTTAAAGGGTGACCTTAGAATTTGCACTAATATAAGCACGACTGGGGATTTTCTTTTGCAGGAATGGAAACGAATAATAAGAATAAAGGAAGTCCTAAATAAATTATTTAGATTTCCATAATGATCATGTAATGTGCCTTTTAGCTGTTACCATGAAATACAGATTTGGGGATTTAACAGACATCATTTTTCAGCAGTATATGAGGCATGGTGAAAGGTGACAACGACTAAGAAGGTGTTTCCCCCTCATCTTTTTTTTGCTGATTAACTGTGTAAACTGGGTCTATGGGGTGCTATTTTAAAGTGAAGCTGCAGTTTTTTGTTTCTTTTATTTATTTATTTTACATTTTCATGTGAGTTCTTTTATGTAATCATTAAAAAAATGGTCTCTGTGCTGAAAACTCACTCAGAAACACCTGTGTTGTGAGTTATCCTGCCCTGTAATGCCTCAGCAGATCCTGTGCCACACAGATTAAAACAATTTCAGATATTTGGCTTTGACAGATCATGTAGAAATACTGCTTGAGTTTATGTTAAAGTAGCAAAACCAGGATCTTGTTTGATACGTAGAGCAGGTGTCTTCAACATTTTCCTGGCCAAGGACCCCCGAACTGATACTGAGATGAAGCGGCGACCCCCTGATTATATATATTGCATGAAATTGTGTTATATCAAACTGGCCCTATAGTCACTCTATTACAGATGGAGTAATGTAACAAAGTAATTTCCCCCTGGGATTATTAAAGTATTTCCGATTCTGATTCCTAGTTGATGGGACAGGTGTTGTGAATGAAAAGGTGCCCATATTGAAAGAGCTCCTGTGTGTCAGCGAATGTGAGCATTGATGACTGAAAGACATCTTCCGCTTCCATTTATCTGTTTACTACAGTGTGTTGAATTCATGTCAATGTGGATTTAAAGACATTTCAATTAGTGAAAAAAATTGCAGGGGAAAATATATATAAAAAATCAACCAAAACTTTTGCGACCCCCATGCAGTACCTCCGTGGACCCCCTGTTGAAGATCTCCGATGTAGAGCATTGATACTTTATCTGTTTAGGTTTACGCTCAGTTTATAAGTTAAGCAGCTTCACCCTTGACTTTAGTCAATGGATGTTTATAGATGATAACTACAAGTTTAACTTATCAAGGCTGCAGTTACCCACTCCCTTCCAGCCAGTTGCCAAGTCCGTTACTAATTAATGCAAACCATACATTTAACTTCACATTTCAGACTTAAATCTTTAACCTCCATGCCCCATCTGAGAGGGCAGGTCTTTTCAAAAATTTGCGAAAAATCCTCTTATATACCCTTAAGTTGGCACCAAAGCTGAAAAGCTTGATGCTCATCCTCATCTGCTTAAAAAAGTCATTTTCTAAACTCTCTAAGGAAGCTACTAGTATTTGGAAATTGCTGAGCTCCACCTAACATGGCTTAAGCCTACTAGTCCTATTGGTGCAGAATCCTCTAATGTCATTATATGGCATTTCTGTCATTTCTACACTGATGATGATCAAATGTTTTTAGAGAGTCAAACTCATCCCTCTCTATCAGTTTCTTTTTTTAGCCTGAGCTAACAGTGATACATGCATCAGAGAGCTAATGTAGCAGCCTTAATACAGAAGCAACAGGGGGGCTTTCAAAGGCTCAGTTGTAGGAAGTCAAAGGGCTGGATGTAGCTTGATTTTACTTGGAGGTTTTCAGGCTGCAGTTATGTCAGAGGACTAAAGTGTCGCCAAAATGTTTCCTGGCTTCACAGCACAGACCTCCTATAACATTAAGCTCCATCATAGATTAACATTCATTGCTCTCTAAGTTTTATTTCCCATCCTGCCTTTGCCAGCTTCCTTGTTTCGTATTCATCTTTTAACTGTAGCCTCACTGAAGCGTTTATTGATCAACACAAATGTATTACAGTCTAACTGGCAGATGTTACATCTTGCTCTGAAACATTTTGATCAATGGGATTTTTTTTGTTTCACAATAAAACATAACTAGTAGAATAATGTGTTTTTTTTATATATAAAACTGAATGCACAGAGAGGTGTTAGTAATTAGGATAGACTTGAGCGGAAAGACGAGGTTGGTGGGAGGAAGGATGTTTCATGCATATTTCTGTGGATAGAAGTAGCTGTCGGGTTTTTTTTTTTTTTTTTCCATAAGTATTTTATTGTTTGTGAGAGAGTTTGGAGGCAGGTGTGGCCTGTGTGAATTCCTGGCTTAATGATAGGCTTACCGACTCTGACAGGCCAGTCAACAGTCTGTCTTTGACCCACAACCACAAACCGACAACACAGAAGATTACTGAAAAGCTGAGGAGGCATCAGATTGTGTGTGTGTGTGTGTGTGTGTAGGGGGAGCGTGCAGATGAGAAAGTTTTTTTTTTTTTCTTTTTTCCGTTGACTGGCCTGTTTTTATAACGCTGTTATGAGTGAGAGGGGAGGAGAGAGGGAGAACTGCGGTTGGCAGCAGATACCCTCCTCCTGGTTCTTTCCCTCCTTCTTTCCCTGTCTTGGAGTCATGCAGAAGTGTGTTTTAGGCAGAAAGCAGAAGCTGAATCAGACAAAGCTGCAGGAACGGAAAGGAAAATGGACACTTTAAGACCAATTCTGTGAAATTATAAGATAAGGACAGAAGCAAAGCGATCTGATCATCCGGACCCAATCGATTCATCTGGAAACTTTTAATGAACTTCAGGGCAATGCTGGTCTTCAAGTCCTGTCTTGGAAAGCTGGTATGCAAAGACGTACATGTGAGAAGATAGCGGATGGGAGGGTTTGGGGGTTTAATTTTTATCTGAGCATCTTGAACCTTCTTAGATTCTGTTGCTCTCTGCATAATGGTTTCGTTTTCATTTGAGCTTTTGTGTGCTGAAGGTTGTCATGCTGGATCCTAAGCTGATAGCGGGGTCGTTATGTGGATTCCTCTCAGGGCATATTCCAAGAATAAAAACGGTTTTTAGTTTGAGTCCCAAGCACCAGAGCAATGTGACTCGCTGCTCATCCAAAAAAAAGAAACAACTTAATTTAACTTTTTAACATTAATGATGTTGAAAGCTGTGTTGTTGAAACTTTAGATTTAACTATTGTTGATAAAAAGAGACCTAAAGTTTCTGATGACTTGGTCTGTTTTAGAAACCAGACCCAAGGAGCTCTAGAGGAAGCTTGGAAACAGAAGAAAGTGGACTCCAGCCACCAGTGAGTAACTTCTAGCTCTCTTTATTTCCATTTGTTTCTATCTAGGCTGCTCTCATTTGTTGTTAGTCTGCTGAGTCTGATCCGCCTCATATATGCTGATCATCTAAACCATTTAAGTGTCCCTTTCTAAGCTATGATTTATAAACAAATGGTAATTAAAGTAACACCTTCTCAGGATTGGAGTCTGCTGCTGAGTGTTGGTTTTGAATTGAGCTGAGGGGATCGATCCAGGAGCAGGAAGTGACCTCACGGGGGAGGGTCAGCAATGCAGGGTCAATGTGTTCTCACAGCATCACTAGATATTAATAGAAGGGTTAACAGGAAAAGAGCTCTGCTTTCTCTCTCTCTATCTGCATGGGTTATGCTGCCATTTCTCAGGCTGAAGGTTTGAGTTAAAATGCAAACCTCAGATTGTCAGAGTATCTTTAGAGCAAATACTTTGGCCATAGCGATCTGTTAGCAATGGTTACATATTAAGAGGTTTTTTGTAGTCTTTTCATTTCTTTAGGAACATATAGGTAAAAAGTTAAAGGAGGGTAAATGCTATTAAGTAAAAAATGTCCCAAACTGTCTGGAAGATGCAGAGCTTTTAAATGAGAAATTAATTTAAACTCCGATGGACTTTGTTAATGACAGTAAGAAAGTTACAAACTTTTAGAAACAACATATGGTAAATTCATAATTATATTGACTCTTTTAAATTCTTCTGAGAATTTTGAGACTCTGATCTTGTTTCTGAAGGTAGTTAAATGCTGTCATTTAGGTGAGTTAAAGGAAATGAATCAAAGCAAATGACAGAGGACGGGTTTAATTCAATAGACTATTGATAAGCTGGTGGTGCCTCTCTGATAATACAGCTAAAATCCTTCCTCTCTGCTCCTGTTTGTAGTTTGGTTTCTAAAACCCGTCTTAACATTTGATCCGTGTCCAGTTAACGTCTCTTTGTTCTGTTTGCCGGATTTTTGACGAGCAGAGCTGAACCCAGCTGTGCTTTCTGTGTTCGTTCCCAGCAGAAGTTGTCATAGAGCAGCCTAATGATATTTCTCTCTGCTTGTCCTCCTCCTCCTCCCATTGAATGATTGTGGCTTGTGGTGGGAAAACCTCCCTGTTTTTTTTTTCTTTTTCTTTTTTTTGTGCGTCTGTGTAAATTGCCCGTGGCGTAGTATTTTTGGGTGTTGGTGTTTGTTGAACCTCAGCTTTCTGTTGGCACCAGAACTTTAGAAGCTCTAATTTCTCATTCCGGGAAAACAAAGCTACCAAATTCAAAAACAATAGCATCTTAAATGGTTTTAATTTTAATGTTTTAGTTTTAGGAAAGTGCTCACTTTTTGCTGTATCTGAATTGTAAATCACCAAAGTTGAGTCTCATTGAATGTGATGAACATGAAACTGGATTCTCTGCTCCTTCAGACGTTGCTGGTTTTGGCCAGTGCTTTTTTAATTTCCTGCAGAGCCTCTTATTATGTCTGTGACAGTCCATGAGCTAACCCGATGTGTTGTTTGTTTTGCAGACAGGAAACCAGCACATTTACCAGCCTGTTGGCAAATCAGGTAATGGGGAAGCTTCTTTAATTCAGTTAACCACTATTGTTCAAATTTTCTCCTCCAGCTCCAACCATATGGAGCCCCACTAAAAATGTTGCTTTTTTCACATTACCACAACAAACTGATCAGGGGTCAGCAACCATTACAATCTAAAGAGCCATGGTGTTCCTTGCTCTGCTAAATGAATGAATTAGATGCGAAGCGTATTTGAGGCTCATTGTTAGAGGAGCGAGGGGGTGGCTGGCTAATCAGTGGCCACCCCTACCTGGTGAATTGTTATTCCCATATGGACATAATACATCAACTTTGGAAAACAGTTCCCATCTAAATCAGATGGGGCAGCAGTGATGCTCTTAAGTGGAATATCTTAACTAATTTGACAATTTGTTAGTGTATGAATGATAGGCTCAAAACAAAAATACAACAATTAATAATTAAGATTAATAGGCCTATACTAACATTAAATATTACAAATACAGAATTAATGCTGTTTTTAGAGGCAGTTGTTTATTTTGGAGGAGAAGGGAAAAGTTATAACACAGCAAGTCATCTAGGATTCTTCAATGGAGTTCAAGATACAGAACAACTCTAGAACAATTATTATTATTAATAAATGTATTTACAGGTGATTAGATTATTACTACTGTACTGCAGATGTTGTGCTCTTTTATTTCCCTATTAGTGCCGAACTATTTGGCTTCCAAAACACACAATAAAACTAGAATGGATGCTTGACCCAAAATATTGGTTCTAATACAAGTATTTTAATAAACTATATCAACCATAGGTATAATAGTAATAGAAACGGCACCAACAATGTATTTGGTTCTATTGAATGCTTTTATATCTTTCAACACACAAATATGCTTTGTCAATATTTGGGAATCAGTGTTGTAGATTGACCTGGAACTGACTTTGGTGCCCATCAGTTTTTTACCACCCCTAACAGCAGATTGATCTGCCCCAATAAAAAACTCTGCCATTGATCCTTAAGGGAATAATAAAGATTACTAGAGTTTATTAATGTGTGCTATTTAGAATATTTTTTTTTAGGACTGGAAAAATACACCATGACTTCAAGATGTCAGTTTCAGTCTTTTCAGTGAAATCCAGTCGTTATTCTAACAAGCAATGTAATGCAGATAGTCATCAGTGGAAAATATTAATGGTCTGAATGAAAGGAAAAAAGTAGGCTAGGTTCTGTCAGTTGAAACTAAACTTCATTGTACCTTTAAGTTAATTTCCAGGGGCCACTGTGGAGTGGTTGAAGAGTCACAGTTGGTCTGTAGTCACTCTCCGAGAACAAAAGAGATGCATTGTTTTTATATGTTTTATAAATACATGTGAGGAGCTGCAGAGTCTCCCGCTTAGGTGAGAGTCACTTTTGAGTAAAATATTAATTTTTCTGCTGCTTACAGAGGCCTTACAGAGTTTTCTAATGATTCCGCCATCTGTGGCCAAAACACAGAACTGCAGCACTCTTCTGCCTCTTCCTGTAGCTCACACTTGTACTTGACAAGTTTGTTCTTTATTCACCTTACGTGGAGGTTTCATTGTTGTCTGAGTTAAGCTGGATGCTAAATGCTTCTGAATATCCACAAAAACATCATTTTGTGTGGAAGCTTTATTTATTTTTTTTTGGGGGGGGAGAGGAAAGCAGGACGAAGTTGATGGAAAGGTGGATCAAACCTGTCATGGTGCAGTCCAGCCAGAACCCCCTGTGAGGCCTGGGTCAAAACCCGTTCAGAACATGTGGCTGTGGAAACAATGATCCTCACAGACGCCGGGCTAATTGCCTCCAATGAAAGGTTGTTCCACAGAGTGTTAATGCAGGGGAGCTTAATACAAATGCACAACACACTTTTTATTTTTTTTCTGTCTTCAGTAAATTACTTTCTTTTCTGATAAAAAAATAAATACTAACAAAAAGCATCAATGTTTGTCATTGTAAAATGAAATATTGCAGTAAGACTCGGGGTGTAAATATTTTTGCACGGCAGAGTTCTGTGACTTCATATGCTCAGATCTGTCTCTGAACAGTGCCCGTTATTTAACTGCTCGCTGAGTTTAAGCTATAGCTCTCTTTTGTTAGCTCCTAGATTTAAATTTTGTGTTCAAACTTCTGATGAACTTTATTTGTTTGTCTTGGCAGAGCATGTGGTCCCCCCCAAAAAGCCTCCTCGACCAGGGGCCCAGAGCCAGCTGGGTAGTCTGGCTTGTCTAAACACTGGAGACAGCTACAATGATGGCGTCAAGGTGCAGAAATAAAACAGAAATGCATGACGTTCCTTCTCTTGTATGACCACAGCAGCATGCACACATGCAAGATGAAAACAAACCTACCAAATATACACATTGCATGTTTTTAATGCTGACTACTGTTAATGTTTTCCTTTTTTTTTATCTTATCTTTGGCTGCTCCGTCTCTCCCTTCCCTCTCCTCCTCCTGCACTCCTCCTTACTGTTGACCCCTAGCCTTGGCGGGTAAGCAGCGCACGCTCTGTGTTTGTTTATTGTATGTCTTGTCTCTCTTCTCTGTCCATTCAGTCACATCCTGGATTATTAACAAATAGCACATGGATTCCATTACTTGCTGTAATGGGATCTAGTTTTTAGTGTAATTTTTGCTGCTGTTTCATTTACTCCCTAAACTAACCTTCATGTCCGTGAATCTGAACTAATCAATCCTTAGTTAAAATGCTTCTTTGGCCAGAGTGTGTTGAAAAAGAGCTCTCTTCTTATTGCCTTTTTCTTTCTTGTAAGACAAACCCTTGCATTCATGAGTTTTTTTTTCAGCGGGGAATCTCTCATAAAAAGACCAGTTTTTTCAAAAACACTTTCTTCACTTCATTTCACAGCCAAAAAGTTGTGAAGTAAACACTGAAAAAGTGTAAAAGCATGAAAATGTAAAATGAGGATTAACTCTGAAAGACGCTTAAACAGCAGGAAAAACTTTAACTAAATGTTTGTAATTACAGGTAGTCAGTAAAAACCAGAAGAACTGCATTATCTGCAAACCAACAGTTTTAAAGCTGCAGGGATTTCGATTCAATTTCAGGATGCAAACCTAATGTGATACTGCCATCTAGTGGCTGTCGTGTGTCTGAGACCATACAGCAGAGGTGTCCAAAATCTAAAAGTGAGCCCTAAACATCTAATAGACCAAATGGATCCCCACAAATAGAACATTTTTACCTACTACGCCAATAGTTGTGTTGTTTTCCATAATATGATAGAATGAAGTAGTCTGATTTATTCATTTTTGCCTAAATAAAAGAACGGCATCCTGTTTGTTAATTATTTAGGGATCTGATTTATTCTATATCTTTTTGGATGCTAAAAACAATAAGATTATTAAAAGAGTTTTGTTGTACCTAACTTTTTACATTATAGGATTTTTTTTAACCTACAACAATTTAGCCCTCACTGAAGATTAAAAGTTTTAAATATTTATATTGTTCTTTGATTACTATTAATATTTACATTTTTAACAACTGTTTTTTAAGAATATTACTTAAACTATGATTTACTGCCACCTCTGTGTCTCATAAATGGTGCAATGCAGCCTGTGCTCTAACTAATGTCTGAATAGAAGCTGCTCACAGTAACAAGGCTGCAAACAATATATTGTTTGGTTTTTAATGTTATGAGTAGAACAAATCTTTGTGCAGGGTTTTATTTCAACGTCTTAAAGAGTGTCAAAGTTTGTCGTTTTAATTGTTTTTCAAATCTTAATAGGCACGGTAACATATGATACTTGTTTTAATCTTTACCTTCCAGAAAGATGTACTTTTAATATTAATGAATCAGGGCATTAACTTTCAGAGGGCTGTATGGTAAATTGATCTGCTTTATGTTTGATTCCACATACCTTGATTTTAACATTTTAACCTCTAAATGCCAACTCAATAAAAAAAAGAAAAGCCATTTGCTTCGTCCTTGGTCTATAGAAAATGCCAAGTCTGTGCTGAGCTGAAGCATAAGTCTAAAATGGCAAAATGGGCACTCCAAATGCATTTTAGTCTCTGGGACTGTCCGGCCTTTATTTGACGCGTCCAGCTGTTCCAGATGTAGAAATAAAGCTGCTCCCTTTAGGTTCAGCTGAAGCCTTGAAGTAGCAGTTTCCAAAATACCAACATCAAAATTAAAAAATTTTTTCAAACATATTAAAAATGCTGTTAAAACAGTCTTGAGGTTAATATTTTGCAGTAAAATGTACAGAATGTTATTTTAAATACTGAAATAATCTAATCTAATAAGTGTGGAAAAAAATAAGAATTTTACATTGAAATATTTGTAATGTTTAGAAATGAGTTTAGAAAACATATCCATGAAGTCAGGTTACCTCACGCAATATTAAGGGATCTGTTTTCAGTAAGCTTTCTCTGCGTCCTTCAGATCTTTGTTTTATACCTGAAACTGTTTATTATTCAACCTTGAAGACAATCAGTTTTTCCTGTCAAACATCCCAACTCATCAGAGACCATTGTTTTGTGTCTCAGCTTGTTTTTTCCTCATTTTACCCTCTTTCAGATAACGGTGACATTTCTTTGCTCATTATTGTTTGTCTTTTTGACATTTAGCTGCAGCCTCAGGAGATAAGCCCTCCCCCCACAGCCAATCTGGATCGCTCAAATGACAAAGTGTATGAGAATGTGACAGGTTTGGTCAAAGCTGTGATTGAGATGTCGAGCAAGATTCAGCCGGCTCCTCCAGAAGAATATGTCCCAATGGTCAAGGTAAATGATCGTCTACACGTTTCACTTCTTCAGTCAGTTCCTCTTGAGACGTCAAGTTTTGACAAATAATCACAATATTTTTAGATGCATTAAAAGTATTTTCGTTTCACTAGGGGTTGTCTAGTGACTCAATATTCCCCAGTAGTTTCTACGTATTTACATTTACAAGATTTACATTGGCAACACAGTGTTTTGCAAACAGCGAGCTATGATAATTTCAACCAGTATTTTATCAAAAGTGTCAAAAGTTTATATTATTTACATAGTTTCTGTGTGTTTTCTGTGGTTCAGGATGTGGGTCTAGCTCTGAGGACGTTATTAGCCACGGTCGACGAGACTCTACCTCAACTTCCAGCCAGCACGCACAGAGAGGTGCAAACACAAACACACTGAAAGTTACCTTTGGGTAGCTTGTTTTAACGCTCTGCTGCCTTTAACAGATCGAGATGGCCCAGAAGCTGCTGAACTCTGACCTGGCAGAGCTGATTGGAAAGATGAAGTTAGCCCAACAATATGTGATGACGAGGTAAGGCCAACAAAACATGAATGGAAAGAAGATCCACTTCTGTTTTCTGATCAGACAAGCTTTTACTATATTTTTTATAAAATACAAAAGCATGTAAGAAAATGGAAATATTCCAGGTTACTCAATGTGCATTTACATACAGACAGAACTTATTTTCTTTGTTTTTTTTTTACTTTTTATTTTGGATATTGAATTTTGAACAGGAGGGAAGCATGAGAGAAAAAGGAGGAAAAAAATGATAATATTTTCATGGGTATAACATCAGGGGGTCACAGCTCGTTATTTTCCCTACATTATGCTATTGTGTCACTATTCCAGGTTTAGAGCATAAATCATCTAGCCTGACGTAGTCCTACTCAATTCTAGTCAGAATATGAGTCTGATACTGCTCCATAGAGCTGTGATTATGGGGCATGTTTTGAACGAACCAGGAAAAAAATGCCTCTGCACTCAATTGGATAGACCTACAATCAATAAGAGCAACGGAGTGCGTGACGTATGTTAAGCGACCAAGGGAGCCAGCTGAAAAATTAAACTTTTGCCGAATCCCGTAGGAAGGACGCCAAAAACATCTTTCTTTTCAACAAATGCCTTGATCGCGTTTCTCTGTTCCTCTTTTAAAATTAATTTGCTGTCGATATCTTCTAGAACAGACCTAATAGCAGAATCTACACACCTCAACTCTCCAGCGGCAGCCATTGTTGTTGTCACCCATGCGCGCTTTGGTCACGTGGTTGATTACGTTCCTGTTAATCATCTGTCCATCATCGTATAAAGCCCGCCCTGACTATTTGATTGGCCGGCCAGATATTGTGCGAGCATACTCCCGCTACTATTGAGCAATGCCAGACCTGAACTTCCCGACCTCAAATCTTGTGGGCGGGACTAAGTTCGGAATGGCACCCAGGCTATAAATCATCCATTTTTCCCAGCTTTCAACACATTTCTCCTGTTCCAGTCTCCAGATATAAGTCGGTCTCTCCATATTCTAGATTTCTTTCACTCTCCCCCTCCACTGGTGTAATGTTGGAGTCAGTTTGTAGCCATCACCAGCTTATAGCCTTTTTTCTACACATCAGAAGGATCTTTAGCGGATATTTGTGTTTATGAGGAACAGTTTCTGGCATTTTGCATATATACAATGTAATAAAGGAATGGTCCAATTTCATTCCCATAATCTTAAATATTTCACTGGTTACTTCCCCCCAGTATGGTTGTATTTTTGGACAATCCCAAAAGACATGAAAATGGTTGGCCACTTCGGTACCACTTTGCCTCCAATAAAGCCCCAGACTCTGAGATTCTGTTTGCAGAGCTGTTATTTTAGGAGTGATAATAAATGTCACCATATTCTTCAAACCAAATGGAACTTATTTTCTAATTGGTGAAATTCAAGCTGCAGAGAAACAACCATTTTTTTTTTTTTTTTTTTTTTGCATGTTTCTAGAATATTTCTGCTTGGGTTTTGATCTGATTTGGTTTATAAATGTTGTTACCCCTCTAATTGTTGACGTGATAAACAGGGTTAGAGTCCGATTCATTAGTAATATTCCTCCGGTTCTTTTATTCCACCATTTGAGCCATGTTGAAAAACCCTCAGAATGATGGAGCCCCCACAATGCATTACAGGTGGTAAATTAGGTTTAAATCTTCCTTGCATCCCCTCCTCCTTGTTGTGCATTCTTTGTGTTTTTGATAACACAGACCTTTTTGTCCAGAACATAACTTGACTGTCCATGTGGGAGAACCTCAGTCAACCTTGAAAGGTGCTGAAATCTGGAGGATAATTCTATGATCAGCATCTCTGTAGCTCATGTTGCTAATGAGCTGTCCTAATAGTGGACTGTAGAAATAGTTTATGGTAATGCAGGACATTTTTGCATTTTTCTTTTAACTGATTGAAATGGTTTGCTGTATGATCATTTTTTTTAACTCTGAAGTAAATAAATAAATTTGTGACTTGTTATATACTAACTTCTAAGACGTGCTCCGTTTATCCAGCCTGATTTTCAAGACGGTAAAGGAAAGCCCTTTTTAATGATATTTTTCTTATTTTTGTCTTAAAAGAAAACTGAGAGACAAGACAAGTTTTGTGCAAGAAAATAAAACTTGTTCTTATTCTTAAAATGTATTTCTACATTTTCTTAATGAGATATTTCAGCTTGAAATGCTAGAAGAAGAAAAATGATTATTTTTCCTATTTAAAGAGTTTGGTCACTTAACTCGTTCTCAATAGAAGAAATGTATTAAATGAATATATAGCCAAGCAACCTTTGCTCACTTTATTTTATGTAAATATGATATTTAAAAATGTTTCTCTTTTTTGCAGCGTGCATATTTATTTTATAATAAAAGTACCCTTATTTGCTTTTTAATCTTAGTCTTCAGCAAGATTACAAGAAGCAGATGCTGACGGCGGCTCACGCTCTCGCCGTCGATGCCAAGAACCTGTTGGACGTCATCGACCAGTCGCGGCTGAGGATGATGGCCCACTCCCGCCCCCACTAGCCCCCCTCTACAGGAGACCGAGTGCCTCTCGGGTCTCTGTCGGATATCTAAAGACTCATGGATACCTTAAGAGTGTCAGTGGTCAGAGGAGACAGGTTCAGCAGCTCATGCACCAATGGAGCAAGCAGTGAGCTGCAGTCTGGTTCAGTAACTTTCTTCAACTTTACTTAAACCACTGTGACTTTATTTAATGAAAGATCAGAGCAAAAACACCTGAATCAGAAGCCTGGCTGCTCCCCTGGCAGAGAGAATGACATGAGTTGATTTTTAAACGGGATCTGAAGGTTAAATAGATATAAAGCTTATTATGATATCAAACACTATCGTGGGAATGGATAGAGCTGCTGACATCAGGGGGGTGGATTAGACTGTGATTATACTGAAACATATCTCTGTGAAACATAACAGAGGAAGTGACCATCAGCCAGCAGCTGTCTGTTTTGTTGAGGTTGATCATAGGTTTTGAACTCTTCAATCAACTGAAACAGGAACCTGGCAGATCAGACCTCGATTCCTTTGTGTTCCGATCCCATTGCAGACGTTTGCTTTCTACGGATGTTACTACAGCACAGAGTGCGTTTCCTCTGGAACTGCAGCCTTTAGGCTTCTCCTGTGTTTCCTCTGTCTCACCAGCTTTTATTTATAGAACTCTAATGACAGAGGAGACAGAGGGAGGATCGGGAATCTTAACATTCAGGACTTTCTGCAGAACGCTCTCTGTCCTCTGCTTCTCTCCGGTCTTCCTGCGCTCCTCTCTGAGCTGGTTCTAAAGACTCTTAATGTGAAGAATTCAAATCTGTCAGGGTAACACCCAACCACTGGCAAGACACATTCAGCTTCCCAGTTTAGTCTGTTCTTTTTGCTGGCTGGCTCCATGTTTTTTTTGTATTGTTTTTAGCAGTGACCGTCTTCTTCCTGTATCTTCAAACTCAGGAAAGAGGACTTCTACTTGGACTATTTATGTAAGTAAGGCATCTATTCCTCTGATATTTACTCCCAATATGTCTGTCCCTCTCAGAAAAACTGGTCCAAAACCCCCTTCAGAGGCACTACACCTGCACTTTGCTGGGCCAAAACCAAACCCACACCTGGAACCTGTGTGAATCCCTCGTTTATGTCAGATGCAACACTTAAAAAAAAAAAAAATGTCCCTCCTAGCAACAGTCTCCAAGAAAACAAACAAACAAAACCAGGAGAAAATGCGGACTGGAACTTGTTCTGCTGTGACATACATCTATATGAAACACCCTGGCCACCGTACTGGTGTAGCATGATATACTGGTAAGGAGAAGAGCATATTTGCACAGCACCTAAAAAAAAAAAAAACACTAGTTCTGATGGATTTAATCCACATAAAACCCAGATGTTATCTCCATATTTAGCCAGCAATTAAAAGAGATAAACATCTGGATCTCATGTGGACCAAAATACACTGAAAACACACTCGTTATAAAAAAGAAATCAATAAAAAAAAACAATCTATTTTATCTCAGTGTTGTTGCGTAATTCTGCTCATGTTGGTATATTGTGAGCTATACTGGTGTGTATCACTGATGAATTGTACAGAACCCGTCATAGTAAACACTGGTTTTTATTTTGACTTCCTGGCTGAATCGGCCATCTTGTGAAATATGAGGAAAAAAATAAAACAATGTTCAAAAGGAAATTTGTTGTTTTTATTGGCAACCTGATGTAAAAATGTTGTAGTTGCAAAAAATGAATGTTATTTATTCATGTCTATGTTCCCATTTTAATGAGTATTTTCTCATAACTAGCAGCATGTTATATACAAGGTTTTCTCTAATAGGTCTTAGCATTTATATACAAAATAAATCTTTTCAGTATAATATAATAGATTTACAGGTATTTACATGGTTTTCTATCTTGGTGTAGAGGCGATGCTCTATGCTTCTCTAATGGACCTCAGAGCGATGGCAGCAGTAGGATGCCCACAGTTAAAAGCAGCAGCAGCGTGTGTGAGTGAACGGATTCGGCTGCACTAAAGTTGCACATGTCATAGTTGCAGCAGTTGATGGTGTTTCCGTTTCCATCTGCATTCATTGAGGCGGTGGAGGCTGCTCCTTTGCATGTGCTGCTGCTGGCGCATTGCTTCACAATGGCTTTCATGTAACCTGGACAACGTACACACATGTTCAGCTGTTACCATAAGAGCAAGCTTTCTTATGCTCAAAAATACACATATACTCTGCAGATTTATTCCTGTTATCCCTTCAAAAACCACAGTTTTATTGGATAATTCTGAAAAAGTAGTGGTAAATTAAGTAGAGGGAAAAGAAAGGTTGGGTTTTTAGTGCATTTGTATCCCCTGTTTTTTCTCTAAATAAAGTTCATAAAAGCTCACCACCATAACAATTTATTTCTTAAAAAAATTGTCTGATGATTGAGCAATTGATTTCATCAAAATTCATTGTTTGAATCCAGCTGTTCTGTGAATAAAAAAAAAACAAGGAACACAGCTGGCAGGTTCAGGACAAAATGGAATACAGTAAATTAGGATTTGGGGTTTAAACGTGTCCCAAGCTTTGAACATTTGTCTGAGCTCTGCTCCTTCCATCATCTGAAGATAAGTGTAGACCAGCTATCTAAACTGAGACCGCTTTCCAGATGGCAAATTATAACTCTGGAGGGAAATTCTGCTGACAACGGTAAATTGTGAACTCTGGAAATTGGAATTTTCTGGAATAGTAGCTTAAAGAAAGGCGTCACTGAAACGGACTCCTGTATCAGTTTGCAATAAGATAGAGAAGAGGCACAGCCAACTGTGAAAACAAAAACTTTTGTCTGGACGTTGAAATTCCAATTCCCTCTTAAAAGATATATGATAGATACACTAATACAAGTTAGTGGCTGCATCATGCTGTGGACGTTCTCTTCAACAGGGACAGCGAAGCTGGTCCAAATTGCATGGCGGTAAGTATCCAGGAAAACCTGTCACACTGAGAAAAAGACTGCATCCATTTTGGCATTTACTTAATCATATTTAGTTACTTTAACACAAACGTTTCATGTTAGCAGGGAACAACAAAACAATTGTGTTAACGTAACTAAATATGATTAAGTAAATGCCAAAATGGATGCATTCTTTTTTCAGTGCAGAGGCTGCAAAGTTTCCCCTTATGGTAGAGCAATGACCTGTAACAGCTGGAGCTGAGTGAGAAGGGTGCAGATCAGCGGTTCTCAGCTCAGGTTCTTGTGTTTTCAATCAATGGCACCGCTGGGCACAGCGAATGTTAGAGGCCTCAATCTCTGAAAGGCTTTTCTGAGTTCAAACCCCGGCCCATAAACCTTATCTGCATGTCTTCTCTCTCTTTTGACCCCATATCAGCATACTGCTAAATTAGAACTTTGTGAATTGTTGCTCATTATTTTCATTCATCTCACAATAATACCCACCTCTGTGTTTCTAATGTCAAACTTGAGGGTTGCTACTTATGATCAAGAGATCGTATTTTTTTTTATTTTTTTTTTTTATACTTTTAATATTTGTAATACTTTAACGAGGAAACAAAGATGAGAGCATAGATCTGCTGTTTGTTACCCAGGGTGTCCACGATGGTCATGCAGGTGTCGAGCGGCTGCTGACAGCTCTGACTGCTCTGGTTGCATTCATCATTGGTGGTGGAGGAGCTGCACACGAAACACTTCAGAGACGTTACTGCACAGAAATTAGTTATAGTCAGGTGAGAGATTAAGTTATAGGTTTTAATCCAGGCAGGATGGTAAATATTACAAGAAAAAGGCTGATATTTTTAGTGGAGTCTTAAAGCGACTTTTAAGGGATCCCAGGTTTTACTCATTGATGAATGAGTAAACAAAATCTTTCATATTCTTATTCTCTAATTGTATTTGTGCCAAATATCATGCAGTTTGTTTTTAAATTTGTGTCTTTCCTAATTGTGTTTTTTAAAAGAAAGTCGTCTCGATCACAGACTAAATGTTGAAACAAGATAATGGAGGTGAGGTTTACAGAGAGTCTGAAATCATAAAAAAAGTCTAAACTCCTAAGTTACATAAAAGTGCCTGTAAAAGGGAGAAACAAAGGCTTAACTGGTCAGGCTTGCTTGTTTAATTAGGAGCTTCTGTGTTGTTTGCTTCACATTTCATAGATCTGCTTTGCTTGTAACGTTATCAGATTCATGCATCATTATGAGAATTTACTCCTACTGTATAAATAAAATAAGTTCAAACTTACAAAGTTCCATCCCTTAAGAAAAAAAATAATAATTTAAATTTTTAATCTAAAGACTGGACAATAGTGGAAAGCATGTGTAGTTTTGATGCTTTGCATGTGATCCATTTACTGGATGTTTAGCCCTGTCTAGTTTCACATCTCTCCTCCTAACACACACCTAACTCATTACGTAACAAGCTGTAAACACATAATTAGTCCTCCCTGGTTTCATCTAACTTGTTTCTATTAATGCAGCCTTGCCTGAAGTTGTTTAAAGGGACCTTGCACAATTTTTCCAGATATAAGTTTTTGGGTTTTTTTTAATGAGAAAGCCTGTTGCTATTACAAAATAATACGAGACTCGGACATTCTGGATTGTCCAGGTAAGGCTGCACAGTGACACTGTTTATAAAGCAGCAAGGTCCTGGGTTCAGATCCCAGCCTAGGGTCTTTCTGCATGTAGTATTAATGGTCTCTCTGTGTGGTTCTCTGCAGGTTCTCAGGCTTTCTCAGGCCCTAAAACATGACTATTAGGTTAGTAGTTGACTATAATATGCTGTTAGGTGTGTGAGTGTGTCTCTGTTGCTCTGCTAGACTGACAACCTGTCCTGGGTCCCATAGACTGCTGGAGGTAGGGACCATCCAACTGAGACCCTAACGGATGAGCGATGGGAGACGGATGGATTTTCAACATCTGGATAACTGGTCATCACTTTTCAGCTGATTAGGTCCATTTAATTCTTCAGCAAAAGCTGCCTGAATATTAATTATGATGTAAAAATTTTATTTTCCCATCTCATAGAGATTTGCTGGAGTTTAGCCTTCATAAAGTGACTCATATGTTCTAAAATTTCGAGAGTTAATCTCTAAGTAGCTAATCGGTGTAGCTATACAAGGAATATTTACTTTACTGATATGAAAATGTTTGTTTTAAAACAATAAAATGTGTAAAAAAAAGAAAACAGACGGCTAGACTGAAGAAATATGTGCTTCATCTCTGCAGAGTAAATAGGATTTTTTTTATTCCTATATTTATATTTTATTTAATGTATTTTTTAATCTTCAAGAAAGATTTTAATATCCAGTACTTTAATGAAAAATACATTGAACTATATGTGGAAGGAAACTGACTTCAGATATGATCAAAAAAAAACTGCATTATAATAAGTCATACAGATATGGGAAAATGACAGAAATGTCTGCAGTGAAAAAAACTTTTTTTAAAATAAATTCTTTAAATGAAATAATGTCCATAAATTGTTCTAAAATACATAATAATAAGACTGAAAACGTGACTTTAAATAGATTCCAGTTATCTGACAGCAAGTCACCCAACCTGCCTGCTCGTCTTTCTTTCTTTGGGCATTTTACAGTAAATCCTCCTACATAGAAAGTATTATTATTATTATTATTATTATACTGACATTTAGTCATCTTTATGCATCATTTCTTCAATCATTTCTCAAACTGGATACAATTTATTAGTATTTTAGAGGTTAGCTCACATACCTGGAGAGAAGAGGAAGAAGAGGATCACAAGGCTAAGCAACATCTTTTGATGTCAAAGTTTGCGTTCTGCGGTCAAACCTGTTATGTTCAGCTCGCCGTGTGTGTGTGTGAGTGTGTGTGCGGTTTCAGGTGTTTGCTCTAAAGCAAGCAGCTGGAGCAGATCCTCCCACATCAGAAATCTCCTTGGCATCAAGCCAAATGTTTCCTCATTGTAATGGACATTCCTGGATGTTGGCAGTGGTTTCGTAGATACTTGTCATGCATATACCAGCTGTCAGTGGCAGACCGCTGTTACCGTATTGTATAACTTTCATTTTATGTAACTGCAGGTTTGAATTTCAAGAAAGCCTAGAGATCATAAGTGAAAACTTTTTGGATAATGGATTGTCCTTGTAATAGTTACACCTTTTCAATATTTTTCTTTTTTAATCATAAATCTTTTTAATGACCTGTTGGTCCTTAAAAGTGTCAGCTGTTATTTTGATTATTAAATCTACACCTGCGTTACATAACTAGTCGATTTTATTAGGCTCACTTCTGTCTGCTAAACAGAGGAGTGTTTACTCTCGCCTCGCTGCAAACACATGAACAAGCTTTTCAAGAATTTAGAAATAACACCCGGAAGGTCAGATGTGAATGTTTCATCTCATTCTATTAAAGGTTGAGCATGTTATGAGCGATATTTTAGATCCATTCATTTCATGATCCATTTGTTTTTACCTTAACTGAGGAAAATAATGAATGTTTTTTCCTTTAGACAACAAAAAGTTTTGTTTGATATATTTTTGGTATTCAGTGTGTAATAGACCAACATAAAGTTTTTACCCAGAAGGATACCCAATTCTTACTTATCTAATGAGTGCAGTGAGCATTCATATCCCCCTATTCACTCTGATGCGCTTAAATAAATCCAGATGTATATATATATGTGTACATATTGTACACATTTATATTTGCTCTGCAAATATTTTTTTTTTATATTTGCAGTGGAAACATCTTGCAATGCTTTGGCTATTTCCTCCAGTTTATCATGGTTTCTTCACACCTTCTTGAAAGAACGAATGAAGGTTAATACAAATTCTGCAGGAATAGAAAGATTTGTTCTTTCAGTTAAGGAGGAAAGACCTAAAGTTGTTTCTGACCAACACCTTGCATTTATTTCTAACAGCTCTGTAGAGAAAGCAAGTTTCTGTTTTCCTGCGGTGGTATCAATGCTTTAAGCACAACCGAGGCTTGGCTAAGAAACATAAGAGCATAACTCAGCTGTCATTTTTTTTTTAAATGTATCCCAAAATGCATCTAATATTCAGAAATGATAGAAAATATCAATGGCAGTTATACTGTTTTATTACACAGAATTTAAAGAAATAACCCAGGTGAAACTAAATCTGCAGTTGCTTTTTAAATACAAGCAAGACTTGGCACCATTGCACAGCAGGAAGTTAGAAAACTATCCAGTGATGCATATTAAAATATGCAACATCGTGTCGTTGATTTACTAATTTCTGTGCCATCGAACAACCATTTAGGCAGATATTGTAGTAAATAGATCGTCCTTTCAATGCTGCTTTTATGGAGTTGTTCTACAAATGACATTTTAGCTTCGTCTTACAGCATTCAGTGGCCACAGAAAATAATTTGAACAAGACNATTCATTGAGGCGGTGGAGGCTGCTCCTTTGCATGTGCTGCTGCTGGCGCATTGCTTCACAATGGCTTTCATGTAACCTGGACAACGTACACACATGTTCAGCTGTTACCATAAGAGCAAGCTTTCTTATGCTCAAAAATACACATATACTCTGCAGATTTATTACTGTTATCCCTTCAAAAACCACAGTTTTATTGGATAAGCCTGAAAAAGTAGTGGTAAATTAAGTAGAGGGAAAAGAAAGGTTGGGTTTTTAGTGCATTTGTATCCCCTGTTTTTTCTCTAAATAAAGTTCATAAAAGCTCACCACCATAACAATTTATTTCTTAAAAAAATTGTCTGATGATTGAGCAATTGATTTCATCAAAATTCATTGTTTGAATCCAGCTGTTCTGTGAATAAAAAAAAAACAAGGAACACAGCTGGCAGGTTCAGGACAAAATGGAATACAGTAAATTAGGATTTGGGGTTTAAACGTGTCCCAAGCTTTGAACATTTGTCTGAGCTCTGCTCCTTCCATCATCTGAAGATAAGTGTAGACCAGCTATCTAAACTGAGACCGCTTTCCAGATGGCAAATTATAACTCTGGAGGGAAATTCTGCTGACAACGGTAAATTGTGAACTCTGGAAATTGGAATTTTCTGGAATAGTAGCTTAAAGAAAGGCGTCACTGAAACGGACTCCTGTATCAGTTTGCAATAAGATAGAGAAGAGGCACAGCCAACTGTGAAAACAAAAACTTTTGTCTGGACGTTGAAATTCCAATTCCCTCTTAAAAGATATATGATAGATACACTAATACAAGTTAGTGGCTGCATCATGCTGTGGACGTTCTCTTCAACAGGGACAGCGAAGCTGGTCCAAATTGCATGGCGGTAAGTATCCAGGAAAACCTGTCACACTGAGAAAAAGACTGCATCCATTTTGGCATTTACTTAATCATATTTAGTTACTTTAACACAAACGTTTCATGTTAGCAGGGAACAACAAAACAATTGTGTTAACGTAACTAAATATGATTAAGTAAATGCCAAAATGGATGCATTCTTTTTTCAGTGCAGAGGCTGCAAAGTTTCCCCTTATGGTAGAGCAATGACCTGTAACAGCTGGAGCTGAGTGAGAAGGGTGCAGATCAGCGGTTCTCAGCTCAGGTTCTTGTGTTTTCAATCAATGGCACCGCTGGGCACAGCGAATGTTAGAGGCCTCAATCTCTGAAAGGCTTTTCTGAGTTCAAACCCCGGCCCATAAACCTTATCTGCATGTCTTCTCTCTCTTTTGACCCCATATCAGCATACTGCTAAATTAGAACTTTGTGAATTGTTGCTCATTATTTTCATTCATCTCACAATAATACCCACCTCTGTGTTTCTAATGTCAAACTTGAGGGTTGCTACTTATGATCAAGAGATCGTATTTTTTTTTATTTTTTTTTTTTATACTTTTAATATTTGTAATACTTTAACGAGGAAACAAAGATGAGAGCATAGATCTGCTGTTTGTTACCCAGGGTGTCCACGATGGTCATGCAGGTGTCGAGCGGCTGCTGACAGCTCTGACTGCTCTGGTTGCATTCATCATTGGTGGTGGAGGAGCTGCACACGAAACACTTCAGAGACGTTACTGCACAGAAATTAGTTATAGTCAGGTGAGAGATTAAGTTATAGGTTTTAATCCAGGCAGGATGGTAAATATTACAAGAAAAAGGCTGATATTTTTAGTGGAGTCTTAAAGCGACTTTTAAGGGATCCCAGGTTTTACTCATTGATGAATGAGTAAACAAAATCTTTCATATTCTTATTCTCTAATTGTATTTGTGCCAAATATCATGCAGTTTGTTTTTAATTTTGTGTGTTTCCTAATTGTGTTTTTTAAAAGAAAGTCGTCTCGATCACAGACTAAATGTTGAAACAAGATAATGGAGGTGAGGTTTACAGAGAGTCTGAAATCATAAAAAAAGTCTAAACTCCTAAGTTACATAAAAGTGCCTGTAAAAGGGAGAAACAAAGGCTTAACTGGTCAGGCTTGCTTGTTTAATTAGGAGCTTCTGTGTTGTTTGCTTCACATTTCATAGATCTGCTTTGCTTGTAACGTTATCAGATTCATGCATCATTATGAGAATTTACTCCTACTGTATAAATAAAATAAGTTCAAACTTACAAAGTTCCATCCCTTAAGAAAAAAAATAATAATTTAAATTTTTAATCTAAAGACTGGACAATAGTGGAAAGCATGTGTAGTTTTGATGCTTTGCATGTGATCCATTTACTGGATGTTTAGCCCTGTCTAGTTTCACATCTCTCCTCCTAACACACACCTAACTCATTACGTAACAAGCTGTAAACACATAATTAGTCCTCCCTGGTTTCATCTAACTTGTTTCTATTAATGCAGCCTTGCCTGAAGTTGTTTAAAGGGACCTTGCACAATTTTTCCAGATATAAGTTTTTGGGTTTTTTTTAATGAGAAAGCCTGTTGCTATTACAAAATAATACGAGACTCGGACATTCTGGATTGTCCAGGTAAGGCTGCACAGTGACACTGTTTATAAAGCAGCAAGGTCCTGGGTTCAGATCCCAGCCTAGGGTCTTTCTGCATGTAGTATTAATGGTCTCTCTGTGTGGTTCTCTGCAGGTTCTCAGGCTTTCTCAGGCCCTAAAACATGACTATTAGGTTAGTAGTTGACTATAAAATGCTGTTAGGTGTGTGAGTGTGTCTCTGTTGCTCTGCTAGACTGACAACCTGTCCTGGGTCCCATAGACTGCTGGAGGTAGGGACCATCCAACTGAGACCCTAACGGATGAGCGATGGGAGACGGATGGATTTTCAACATCTGGATAACTGGTCATCACTTTTCAGCTGATTAGGTCCATTTAATTCTTCAGCAAAAGCTGCCTGAATATTAATTATGATGTAAAAATTTTATTTTCCCATCTCATAGAGATTTGCTGGAGTTTAGCCTTCATAAAGTGACTCATATGTTCTAAAATTTCGAGAGTTAATCTCTAAGTAGCTAATCGGTGTAGCTATACAAGGAATATTTACTTTACTGATATGAAAATGTTTGTTTTAAAACAATAAAATGTGTAAAAAAAAGAAAACAGACGGCTAGACTGAAGAAATATGTGCTTCATCTCTGCAGAGTAAATAGGATTTTTTTTATTCCTATATTTATATTTTATTTAATGTATTTTTTAATCTTCAAGAAAGATTTTAATATCCAGTACTTTAATGAAAAATACATTGAACTATATGTGGAAGGAAACTGACTTCAGATATGATCAAAAAAAAACTGCATTATAATAAGTCATACAGATATGGGAAAATGACAGAAATGTCTGCAGTGAAAAAAACTTTTTTTAAAATAAATTCTTTAAATGAAATAATGTCCATAAATTGTTCTAAAATACATAATAATAAGACTGAAAACGTGACTTTAAATAGATTCCAGTTATCTGACAGCAAGTCACCCAACCTGCCTGCTCGTCTTTCTTTCTTTGGGCATTTTACAGTAAATCCTCCTACATAGAAAGTATTATTATTATTATTATTATTATACTGACATTTAGTCATCTTTATGCATCATTTCTTCAATCATTTCTCAAACTGGATACAATTTATTAGTATTTTAGAGGTTAGCTCACATACCTGGAGAGAAGAGGAAGAAGAGGATCACAAGGCTAAGCAACATCTTTTGATGTCAAAGTTTGCGTTCTGCGGTCAAACCTGTTATGTTCAGCTCGCCGTGTGTGTGTGTGAGTGTGTGTGCGGTTTCAGGTGTTTGCTCTAAAGCAAGCAGCTGGAGCAGATCCTCCCACATCAGACATCTCCTTGGCATCAAGCCAAATGTTTCCTCATTGTAATGGACATTCCTGGATGTTGGCAGTGGTTTCGTAGATACTTGTCATGCATATACCAGCTGTCAGTGGCAGACCGCTGTTACCGTATTGTATAACTTTCATTTTATGTAACTGCAGGTTTGAATTTCAAGAAAGCCTAGAGATCATAAGTGAAAACTTTTTGGATAATGGATTGTCCTTGTAATAGTTACACCTTTTCAATATTTTTCTTTTTTAATCATAAATCTTTTTAATGACCTGTTGGTCCTTAAAAGTGTCAGCTGTTATTTTGATTATTAAATCTACACCTGCGTTACATAACTAGTCGATTTTATTAGGCTCACTTCTGTCTGCTAAACAGAGGAGTGTTTACTCTCGCCTCGCTGCAAACACATGAACAAGCTTTTCAAGAATTTAGAAATAACACCCGGAAGGTCAGATGTGAATGTTTCATCTCATTCTATTAAAGGTTGAGCATGTTATGAGCGATATTTTAGATCCATTCATTTCATGATCCATTTGTTTTGATTGATATATTTTTGGTATTCAGTGTGTAATAGACCAACATAAAGTTTTTACCCAGAAGGATACCCAATTCTTACTTATCTAATGAGTGCAGTGAGCATTCATATCCCCCTATTCACTCTGATGCGCTTAAATAAATCCAGATGTATATATATATGTGTACATATTGTACACATTTATATTTGCTCTGCAAATATTTTTTTTTTATATTTGCAGTGGAAACATCTTGCAATGCTTTGGCTATTTCCTCCAGTTTATCATGGTTTCTTCACACCTTCTTGAAAGAACGAATGAAGGTTAATACAAATTCTGCAGGAATAGAAAGATTTGTTCTTTCAGTTAAGGAGGAAAGACCTAAAGTTGTTTCTGACCAACACCTTGCATTTATTTCTAACAGCTCTGTAGAGAAAGCAAGTTTCTGTTTTCCTGCGGTGGTATCAATGCTTTAAGCACAACCGAGGCTTGGCTAAGAAACATAAGAGCATAACTCAGCTGTCATTTTTTTTTTAAATGTATCCCAAAATGCATCTAATATTCAGAAATGATAGAAAATATCAATGGCAGTTATACTGTTTTATTACACAGAATTTAAAGAAATAACCCAGGTGAAACTAAATCTGCAGTTGCTTTTTAAATACAAGCAAGACTTGGCACCATTGCACAGCAGGAAGTTAGAAAACTATCCAGTGATGCATATTAAAATATGCAACATCGTGTCGTTGATTTACTAATTTCTGTGCCATCGAACAACCATTTAGGCAGATATTGTAGTAAATAGATCGTCCTTTCAATGCTGCTTTTATGGAGTTGTTCTACAAATGACATTTTAGCTTCGTCTTACAGCATTCAGTGGCCACAGAAAATAATTTGAACAAGACTGAGTCAGGATTTTGTGAAATCACAAATCGCATACAGAAACATCACACACAAAAACACATAACAGACTCCATTCAGTGGCTGAGGTTGTTGCAATGTACCTGAAGGTTACAGATAAAAAAAAAAAAAAAACACTCTTCCTCTTCCTGGAATCAGCTGAAATAAACATGGCTGTTAGCGTTTCTCTGAACTTTTCACAGACAAGTCTTCAGACCTGCTGCTTACGGAATAGCAACAAGAAATGAGAAACAGAAAGCTGTAATTTTCAACAATAAAAAAATGTATTACAGTATATGATTTAGATGGCTCATCTGAATATATAGTAAATGGCCTGTACTTGTATAGCACTTTTTCAAGTCAGAGGACTTGACCAAAGCACCTTACACTACATTGAGTCATTCATCCATTCACGCACGTACACTTACACACTGATGGCAGCAAGATGCATTGTAGCCACAGCTGCCCTGGGGCTCACTAACATAAGTGAGGCTGCAGTAGAATGTGAACTGCGTTGCCCAAGGACAAAACGACGCTGAAAGCCGGAGCCATGGTTTGAACAGACAACCCTCCGGTTGCAGGGCTTGTTTAAAGAAGTGGAGCTCACTTCTATTTAAAGGATGAGTTTCATTGCCACAAGTGAATTTTCCCAGCATAACAAGAGTATTGACCTTCCATTTTAAATGTAGAGTAACCACAGCATGATTTGAAGTGAAAGCTGGCTGGAAGGCATGTTTTATCTTTATATATTTCTAATCTGCAGTGTGAGATTATAAAGAAAATCCCCACTGTAGCTTCTATCTCCCAAAGTTTGGTCAAGAATCTTTTTAATTTTTGCACAAGCTTGTAAAGACATTTAACACGGACACAATCACTTTCTACCCAGAAACATCATGTCTGAAAAAACTTTATTAACTTGGATCAATCTTAACAGAAGGGTTGTAAAAGTTCTGAGCTGCTGCTTTTAGATAAATCCAGAACGTTTCTCTTTTATTTCAGATGGTTCTGATGTGCTTATGGCTACAGATAAATGCTGGACCAAGCATATAAATTATTCTAGATACATGCAAACTCTAAAATGGTAAAGAATGTTAAATTCACTTTCACCTGCATCTTAAACATTCCAGATGAGATCACTTTATGGTCTTTCTTCATTTTTAGTCAAGTCAAAAACCAAAGGCGATTTTCTAAATAATGCTTGATCTTTTTACAACACAGCAAAGAAATACAAAGCAGGAGTGAAAGGATGCTATTGATGGAAATGAGAAGCAACCAAGGATTAAAAACTGTCTACATGGTGTGTCTGCAGCTTCAAAATAAAAGATAAACCAGAGACAGACTCAAAGCATCAGCTCTGCTAATACAGTAGTGGAGATTCAGAAGCAGAACTGCTGGTCTCAGATCAGTCTGCCACCACAGCAGCCATGAGGGGAAGGTTCCTGTGTTTGATCAGTCCCTTTCCTACTGAGCTGGGCCGTCTGCGGTGTTTTCCAACACTCCTTTTGTCTCCTCACTGGGTCTTCACTTTTTTAGTCTCTCTTCTCTTTGCTATTGAACTGTAACGTCTAGAACAAACAAAATGTAGTTTTAGTGTATAAATACTGGTGTTTGGCTCGCTTATATTTGCCTTCTTACCTTCGCTGGTAGAGATACAGAAGGAAGAGGAGCTCATCTCTGAAGCAGGACAGCTGATGTGAGGAGGTGAAGGGAACAGGAGAGGAGAAGAAGGAGGCGCAGGAGCACAGATCTGAGATCAGCGTGTTCACTCCCTGGTGAGGAAAGCAGATTATTCAGAGCTTTTGAAAAACTCACATTATGTTGAATTTCAGTGGTGCATTATATTTGGCCTTTGCTCTGAGGGAGGTACTCACCCTGTACATCAACACTGCCCCCTGCAGGTGGCTCACAGACCTTAACTAGCAAACAGACAAACATAAAAAGAAATGTTAACATGGTCTTATTCTGCTACTTCACACATTTCATCGTATTTTTGGTGGTGTTTTCTGTGAAAGACCGGCACAAAGTAAGACACAACTGTGAAATGAAATCTAAATGGTTTAAATCTAAATACCTCTTTTTTACAAATTGGAAAAAAAAACATCCAGTGCAACCAACTGCATTTAAACGCAACCGAATTATTAATTGGATTACTTGCTAATCCATTTAAATGTCTCAGAAGTTTGCTTAAGAACATCAGACAGGCCAGTGGTAAAGTTGTGGAAAATAAAAAAGTTTAAACAACCCAAAAGACCCATGGATATCTCAGTCGATAGTTCGGCTACAATCAATAAAATCTGTACATCCATTTCAACTGATAGACCATTAAAAAAAACAAGGACGAAAAATATATCAGAGAGCATCCAAGATAGGGAACTCCTAAATCTTTGGTAACTCTGGAGGAGCTGCAGAGACTCACACCTCAGGAACAACTACTACTAGAACTCAACACAAAGCTGGTCTCCCTGAAAGAGAACTGTAGAAGGAAGAAAGCCATGAGAGGTCATTCTTAAAGGCCATAGGTCCGCTCTCATCAAAATGAATAATTTTTAAAAGTAATAAATCCACAGAACATCAAGACTGGTGCGTAATAAAAGTATGAATTTGACCAAAAATACATTTAGAAAAAGGAAAAGAAAAAAAAAAAGTTGTGTTTTTGTTTTTATAAATTTTGTCAGGTCCAAAATATTTAAATATTCCTTCTGTGTTTGATGCAAACATCAATGTGAAAGGATTATGTTCCAATAGGAAGAGGAGGTTAAAGTGATGCAGAATTCAGGCATTGCTAGATCCTAGTAGCTCCATGGTGGAGCTGAGAAACGGTTGTGTTGTTTATTAGATTGTTAGATTGTTATCTGTTTATTAGATTAAAGCCAAAAAGTAAAGCTATTTGGAACTACTGTAGTGCTGACTTAAGGAAAAAGGTCCTTAGAAGGCATGCAGAGGTTGCCACTTCTCTTTTGAGCTGGTAGGTTAAGTATTTGGTTTGCTTAGCATTAGTACGAGTGAACAAATGCCACTTAGTGGCCAGAAGGAATTAAAGTTGTAGATTTTCCATTAATGTTAGCAACAAACCATGCAGGGAAAAAAAGGAAAACAAAGAAAAAGTGTTGATATCCCCTTTACCGCACAACCTGTGGGGAGGATTTTCCCCTATAGATGCATAAAAGCAGGCCTGAGTCAATCAGAAGGTAGACGGATCCAAAAAGAAATTGCTTGAGAAAAAATATCAGAGCCTGGAAAATACTTGAAACTGGGGCAAAAGTGCAACTTCCATCAGGACAACAACCTCAGAATGATTTAGTCAGACCATATTGGATTATTTGTGTTTAGAAAACAAAATCAGAGCATGACTTGAGTTCCCCCTGGTTTATCAAACCTTGTGGTTGATGAAGATCTGAGGAGCCATGGATAAAAAGCCAAGGGCGTAAACTCCTGGGGAAACAACAAACACGTAAGTTACAGTATCTACAAAACACATTAGACATAAGGTGTTGTGAATAAAATGTACATAAACTCACCAGTAACCAGGGTGTTGATCAGCCAGGAATAGTAACTGTAACACAACACATTTTAAAGTGTAAAGATAAATTCTTGTTTTAACATTTACAACATTTCTTAGTTTGGTTAAATAAAATCTCTCTTTATGATCACATGTTCAGCTCTTATTTGAACCTAACCCCTTAAATCTCCTCAGTGCTGAGGAGGAAAACGTTCAATAATAAAGCTGAAATGAAGCATTTAGATGATTTCTAAGAAGATGCTTTAATTTATGCTTCAAAGTGGATCCATGAATCTCTGAACAAGCTCACTTTTTCTGGCGCAAGTAGCCCAAAGAGAAGACGGCTCCGCTGATGCACAGAGGATACACCAAGTAGGACAAGTATCTGGAGGCCTGAAGGGGAAAGTAGAAAGGACTGAAATCAAGCAAAGCCTGAGGCAGAGCGTTAACTCTGAGCCGAGAGACAATTAATAAAATACCACCAGCACCTGTGTGTCCAACTCCACCGTCTTTCGCTCCTCTTCATCTAGCTTGTTTGTCTGCACGGCGAGATAAAAAGCCGTTTGAAGGTTTCAAAACAGTCACACATGTTATATCGTTAATGTTGGGCTAACACTCCATACTCACATAAAACCTCCTGCTCAGGTGGATTTTAAACACTTTAAACACCTTCCACACCTGGTGACACGAGGGATTATTGAGGTCAGGCTTTTCTTGATATATTAAGTTATTAGTTTAAAGGAACAGGTGACAGGAAGTACCTCGACACACGCTCCCAGCCCGACAGGAAGGAGCACCAGCAGGCTGGTCTCCTCCAGCAGATGAAGGAAAACCAGCAGAGTACCGAGACAGCGCCATAGAACTGGGAACAGAAGAGAGGAGGAGGAACAGCCGAGCGTTTATGGTGAATGTTTGGATAAAGCAAAGTCTGCAAAGTCACAGAGGGAGGTATAACTTACCTGACTTCCTAGACATTCCTGCCATGCTCTTTTTTTTCCTCCAGGAACTTATGTCATTTTTCAGAGCCAGAAATTCACAAATGAGCTGCAAAATAAAAAATTAAAAAATGGTATAACAATAACAGTTATCAGAAGCACACATTATAATAAACTTTGACGTAACTGATTGGGATTTTATACAGCAGACCAACATAAAGCTAACAATTTATATTATGTGAACTTTTTCCCATAGTTTTCTCAAAACAGTTGTGTTCATTTATATTAAGTCGCCTCTTGCTGAAAACTGACCCTGTAAGCCTACAGTACAGTCAGAGAGCTACGATAGAATAAGCTCCGGCTGCAGAAGATAAGTAAACTGCAGCTTAGGGCTCCCAAACCTTGAATTTTACTACAGAACTAAGATTTATATATTTGTTTATTGAAAATGTTCAATGATTTACCAGTTTCAGGACAGATGAATTAAAACTTTTCAAATCTAAAATTTAAAGGAATTGTCAAGTTTACTTAGTAAAAGAAGAGAGGAAAATGTTATTTCATGGTTGTGTTAACAGGCAGAAATCTAAATCTGATGCCGAATTTAATCTTTATTTGTTTTCCAGCTCATTTTCTTCATAAATTCATCAAAAAAAATAGTAAAGGCTTCTCTGTTAATGATTTTTATACTCAGCCTTCTGTTCCAAAAAGACCAACATTTCCAACAAAGGCCGTGGGTGGTACCAGGTGATTTTTGGATTTGTACACAGTTCCAACTTGTTTATTTTAAAAGCAGACGCAAAAATAATTGCTAAAAGTCTTGCAACTTAGTTGAAATGAAAAATAATGTCAATTTAATGTTTGGAGCTCTAAAAAAGTGGTCAAAAAATCTTTTAAAAAACCAAATCCACAGCAGACATTTATCAAACGATTGATCTCCGCCCAGCACCCGGTGTGTTCTTAATTACTCAAATGAATTGGAGGGTCTAACAATTAACAATCTAATCTAAACAATTCCAATTATAAAAAAATTCATTACAAATTTTGGTTCTAAAATAAGTTAAATATAACTAAAATGGTAGAAATTACAAATGAAAAAAATGTAGCATAAATGACCACAAATGTTTACTGAAATACTGTTCTGGGCAGTCTTAGCAGAGAAGTGGACAAGAACCCGGTTCAGCCCTTGGCCTAAGCTCTGATTAATCATGGTCATATATAATAATGTGTTTTATTTATGAAAGATTGTAAAAAAAAAAAAACATATATCCTCTTCCTTCCACTACATAATTATACCCTATTTTGTGCCGATCCATCACAATAGTAATTAAACTAAAGTCTGCTGTTATAACGAGTCAAAATCTGAAATAATTCAAAGAGTATAAGGTAGAATTGCAAAAGTATTCTTGGTACGATACCCTTACCTGTAGAGATGTGATGAGTGCAGTCAGCACTAATAGGTAAAGGTTGGAGCCTATTAAAGTCTCTTTAATCTCATCAATATTCTCCTCAGTGAAGCCTAAAGATGCATACACATGTATTACTGTGACAGCCAACAGCTCCATTCAAAGCACATGTGATATTTAAGGAAAAAAAAAAAAAAAAAACTTGCATCTCAGCTCACCAAATTGTCTCAGGGAGTAAACTATATCATGCAGATGGATCCAAAACCTGAAAGTCCTCAAAGAGATTCCTTCATAGGACAGAGTCAGAGGAAGCTGCACGCTGCTGCTGTTGATCTCCTGCCAGACAGAGGAGGCAGTCGCCTCAGTTGGACCAGAAAACCCAGCATGTTTGATCTGTTGGGAGTTTGTGTGGGCCGCCCTCTTACCATGAGGTCTTTGACTCTGCAGCTGAGCTCATTGACCAGCAGCAGAGGCAGATACACCATCCGCCTGCCCTCCTGGGAGCTGCAGGGAGAGAGGGAAGAAGAAGAAAAGATGCTCCATGTGGGAGATCACTGTTTTATCATTCAATTACATTTTTTTTAACATTTCCTTTTTTGTTGTTTGTAATTTCCTACAAAAAACATATAAACTTCCTACTATTAAAGTTTTATCCTGTTAATTCTGGAATGCCTTGTTCTGTAGATGTGTCTGGAAATATTTTATTTTTTAATTGTTAATTTTGAAAGTGTCATAGCCTGCCTCCTCAATCCTGGTTTGTTCCTATTTTTACCGATCAGATCCCTAAGGTGTTTTACTTTATTGATCCTTGATGTGTTCCATGTTTAGTTTTTTTATAACCTCATATTCACACAATCTTTTACATATTAGCAACTGAATTAAATCTTGTGATCCAGTTTTGTTTCTACTTGGTTTATCATTCAAAATCTAAAGTCTTAAACTGTCAGAATCCTTGTTTGGAGAGTTTTCTCTTTGCCGTTGGAGCACTGCAGATGGGAGTGGCTGGCTGTCAAGCGCACCTGAGATCTATCTGCCCATCTGTCTGTTGGGGATTTTAGAAGCTGGTTCTCTTCCTCGCCTGATGGTCATATAAGATACGACGATTGGAACAAAGCTCTCCCGGATTGATGTCTCAGAATCAGGCTCTCTTGTTGCCGACCTCTGCTACCTATTCCTCTCCTCAGGGTCGCTCTGCCTGTCCGCTCTCCAATGCCTCTAAGACAGTTCACTCTCTTCATTGGAAACCCATCCTTTGGATGATATTCTCCTCCAGCGTGAGCCTTCATCCTCCTACACAGCTGGCGGCTGTGTCCCCCCCGGGACTCCCTGTCCTTTTCCCATCCTGCTTGGCTGAGTATGTAAAGAAAACTCCAAACTCTCATTTATTTCCATCTGATTCTGCATGTGGGTCAGAAACGTTCAGCCAAATATGACAAAAACATTGCTTTAAAATCAAATCAGATCTGAACGGCATGTTTATAATCTTTTTTTTTTAATATTAGATGCTTTTTTTTTTTTTTTTTTTTTTTTTTTTTTTTTTTTATGCATTGGTTCTCCAGCGATGCAGTACATAGCCTGAACAGCAGCAGTGAATCCTAACTGCTGCTCACTTACACTCTCATGTAGCGCCGCACGTCACTGGGAAGCCCCGCCTTGCTGAAGATAAAATCCTCTGACATTAAAGTGACGGGCAGGTGCGGTCGCCAGTGAGATGTGGGACTCTCAGATCCTGGTTTCTGTTGAGGCCAAAAATGTTGTATTTTCAGCACAGTCACAGTGACATGAGGTCAAACCGGGACATGGTTTTATGTATCCTGTTACCTTCACCGCGCCCCTCTGGCCGTCGGGGTGTGGAGGCGTTATGTATGTGGTAAGATGAGCAGTGTAGTGGACTTCTCTTCTGTCCTCCAGGGGTGAAACTCCGGCTTTGTGGACGTAAACGACGGCATACAGAGAGCCATTATTCCTGGTCTCCTCAGGCAGAGGGATGCTGACCTGTCTGTGGAGACATAGAAACATGATGATGATTGTGGGGCATTGTGCTCATCCACATACAGTGCTCAATGTTAGATGAACTTATTCAAACTCCACATTTTTTTCATGTGTTTAACTTTACAAATTCCTCAGTGATTTTCGCCTTGACCCTATGACAGAATGAAACAAAGTTGTCTTTTTTGTTGTTGTTAGAGAAGCGGAAGGAAGGAAACCTGTCTTTAAAAGTGTGGCATGGATTTAAAATGATGTGAAATCAAAATAAAATCCAGTGAAACAACTGACTTCAAGCATCACATAATTGGTAAACAGTCCATCTTGGCAATAGAAATAGATTTTCTCTAAAGGCCTCAGGGGCATTAGGAAGACCAAAGGGCACAGCAGGGTTAGGCAACATAAAAATGGTTAGATTTTGATTTTCTCAAAGGTCAAACTGAACACTGTTCAAACCCTAGTTAAAAATATCCAAAGGGAACGGAAAAACTGCACACTGCCTTGTTGGGAAAACAAACTTCTGGAGGAGATCCTGGGAGAAATTCTAACCGGATGATTACAAATCATGTTAGCACATAGCAAAAGAAGTAGCACCATTCACGGTAAGCTGAGACCACATTTACACCCACTCTGAACAAAACCATCCATTGCAAAAAATAAAAAAAAAATGGTGGTGGCAGCATTATGTTCTGTATTAGCTGTGATTGTCGTCTTAGTTCCTGCAGGATAGCAGCCTCAAACATAGATCCAGAGGTACAATGATATGGTTTAGGTTAAAGCACATTAATGTTTAAGCCTTAAAAGGAAAGGCTTAAAAGTTTTTTACTTTTCATTTGTACACAATGTTGACACCATCCTTCCACTTCACAGCAATGCACCACTTTCTGTTGGTCTGTCACATAAAACCCCAATAAAAGACACTAAAAAGTGCAGTTTAAGTTGCACAGCTTCTTTGTGTCAAACCCACCTCTCAAATGCAGAGTGAGGGTCAAAGGGGTCTACTTTTACAGCGAGGGTGAGCTGGCTGTTATCTGGCACGAGGCAGGTAAACACACTCATCTAGATAAAAGACAACAAGGTGGAAAAATAGTAATTAAAAACAAACAAAAAATTAATAATTTTATCATAACCTACAAATCATGTGGTTAGTGAAGTCAGATTATTTAACATGGATATAAACTGTAATTACTACATGGAATAATGACCTAATCAGACATTATGTGCATTTTGTAATTTAAAGCAACATTCAAAAACCATTCATACATGAATCAATCGTCAAGTCTATTTATCTTCATCTCAATTCAATTTACTTTGGAAATACTTAATTAATCCCAAAAGGAAAAGTAAATCATTTAATATGAGGAAAAATAGCTTTACATAGAGAAATGTTACATAAGTGTATTTTATGTTATTCTGAAAAAGATTATGTGGATTTCTATATATTTTCCATCAGGTTCTGGTTAATTTGAAAATAAAATAAATAAATCAAAGCTTTTTTTTACCTGCAGTCTGGGTTTAGCAGCCAGGTAGGAATTGATGCAGGGATCCCCTCCGCCTACATCGCAGGGTTTGGTGTTGAGGAAGCCATACAGCAGCCAGGCTGTGTGCAGCATGTACACTACGAACACACCAAGCAGCAGCTTGGCAACGGAGCTCCTCTTCCCCCCGCTGTCTGCAGGTTTGGAGTAACAAGAAGGGAACATGGCGGATGTGAGGTTATATAGTCAGGGAGAGAAAGAGGCGCGATGGAGGCTGGATAAAAGCAAGTCGGACACAGCGTCAAACAACACAATCCGCACCACTTCCTTCCAGCCGCAGCATCTTTCCGGTTCTATCTGCGTCCAGCTGACCGAGGGATGCTGATGCTGAGAAAATCTGCCGCGCATGCGCAGACGCGGATTTAAACGTTAGTATCTGTTGACTGAGAGAAACGTCATAAAAAACGTCCTAATTTAATTTACTCGAATAAAGAGTTCGACTAAAGTAATAAATGGCCTATTAAACATTATAATCTAACGTCTCACTTTTCGGTTTTGTTTTTTTTATTTATCTGGAAGCCTTTGATTAGAGAAATGTGTGTGTGAGACCCTCATTAGCTACTCAAACAAATCCTGTTCTCCAGGGGCGGAGCTAGATGGGGGGCCAGGGGGGGCCATGGCCACCCTTAGCCAATCATTGGCCTCCTGTACCATTTTTTCCCCTATAATACAAACAGTGGCAGCAGTAATACTCTCAATATTCAAAACATTTTAATTTTTCATACATTAACAATTACTTGACAACAAAAACACTGTGGTTAATTATGTACATTAATATACTAACATTAAAGATAAGTACATAATTCCTGTTCTTTTCAGAACTAGATTGTGTTAAAGTGAGAAGGATTTGTCCCCTTGTAAGGAAGGCTGTAGCGCCCCGTGGGCTTTCTCGCCGGTTCTTTTCCTGGGAGCAAGTTATTTACTACTCTTAACTCAAACTGGGTAAAACCATATAAAAAAGGACTATAAAACAGGAGTAAAAA
>NW_015150674.1:849814-884254 GCF_000732505.1 Cyprinodon variegatus | reverse complement strand
TAAAATGTTACATTCATGTTGAGTTTTGCAGTTTCTGTCTTAGTCAGTTAAATAACATGCTGCTGTCATTTTTCACAGCTCTGATGTTGCTATTTTCAAATATCCATTACTGTAAGAAATGCCCACTGCTCTATATTGGTTAGTTATTCCCCAGGTGCACAGTATTTATATTATAAAAACACTTTACTGTGCAGTATTTTATTTGTTTATTTTTATTTATTTATTCATTTAACTCTTCACTTTTATGTTATTTTTTATACACTTTTTTCTAAGGTTCACATTTGTGTGATGACTTTTGCTATAATTGCATACATTGTGGGACAATAAAATGATTTTCTATTCTTTTCTATTCTATTCTGTTCTGTTCTGTTCTGTTCTGTTCTGTTCTGTTCTATTCTATTCTATACAAGAACTTAAATCCATTCAAATTACAGTTGGTGGCGCTAGTGTACCGTTATGTTACTTGTCAGCCACCAACAAAAAGCACACGAAGAAGACGAAGAAGAAGAAACAAAACAGTAGAGAGTGATCGATTGCCGCGTAGACGATCTTTGAGAGTGTGTCTCCGCGGTGCATTATGGAGCGTGTTCTTGCTGCTGTCCTCATCACCCCGGCTGGCTAGCATGGAGGGAGGCTTGTTTTGGGACTAGAGCAGCCTCAGCTTTTAACTCATTAGAGCCGATAGTTACCAGGAGCTGTCCACCTTATCTTGCTGTTGTTTCTGTTAGTTTATCAGGGTAGTAAGTGGTAAAAGTTAGCACACACAGGCGGAAGTAGGAAACATTTTGGAAAGATTGAGAGGGAGAGCCAGTACATGTACACTGCTGAGTTCTTATTGCAATATTTTAAACTCATTTTTACTACCTGGAAACTTTGAGATCAAACAAGTTTGGACCACTTAATACCAATTAATAAATGCAGCATTAATAGATTTTTCTTTTGCTGATGCTGTCCTGTATGATCTAAAGCATGTCAGTCTGTGTGAAGCTGCACAGACTGCAGCTGCTGGGAAGCTGCATGAACTCCTCCAGGATGGCATCCTTTGGGAAACCACTTTTCAGCTCCTTCTGCTCTCTAACCTCTCAGTGTGTTCAGAATCAAACCCTCATCCTCGGATCTCAGCAGCTGAACCTCGCAGTGCTCAGCAGAAGACTCTGTGATGTTGGTTCTAATCCCACATGGTGCCAGAGGGCAGGTCTGCACAGATGGAGTCACTCTGCTGGACTCAGGAAGGAGATCCTGCTGCAGGGAGGAGCAGCCTGGCCTGGTAAGATTTACACAGATTACCTCAACTTACCTTGATTACAGGAACCTGTAACACATAAAGGGTCTAATAGCCGGAATTAGTTTAAAAACATCTATAAATCTCCCCTCTGCCAATAATCACCTTAAACTCTTAGCAGCATACCACTTATTTAGTGTCACTTTACTGAATTTATTATTATTGCATGCCTTATGTAAGTATAAGATATATGCTTATACAGTATCTTATACTTTATTTCCAAGAAATAATTCCCTATAAGTCTTGATAAATAGATGGGAATACGCAGGGTTCCTGCAGATCATTAAAAAGTCTTAAAAGGCATTGAATTCTTCAAGGTAAAATCAAGGCCTTAATTGGTATTAAAATGTCTTAAATAAGTCTTTCGTAGGTCTTAAAATTGTTACCACATCAGAAATAGGATTTTATTTTTGTAAGCCACATCACACATTAAAATAAATGACCGTCCTGATAGCGGAACCGATATAAATGATGTTGTGGCCGGACCTTGGAGTGATGTGCAATTAACTTTTTATCTGGACAACATGGGGAAGTTTTAAATTAAGTGAAAATAGGCTATTCATCTAAGAGTTTCCTGCATGGCTAAAAGCACTGCCAGGGAAAGTAGATGAAGCACAATGGGAATCAAGGCAGTGGAGACACATGTTTGAAGCGTGAAAATCAAAGCATCAAAGTTTTGGAGAAGCAGCAGATATTTCTCCGTTCTGTTCCACCCTTGTCTCTGCAACGCCTCCACAGCATCTCCCAGCGCCAGTAGAACCAAATCTCCCGATAATGTTTGGCGGTACGCCGACGATGAAAGTAGAGGGATTGAGTAGGGAACAAAAAAAGTTAGTGAATTCAGCTCAATAGTTGTTAGAAATAGTGTTACACCGATACCAGTATCGGACAGGGCCCCGATCCAGCACTAAAACGGTGGTATCTGTATCGGTGAGTACTAACAAATACGGCACTGATACCATTTTGAGAGCCAAAAGTTTATTCAACTATTGTCACCCATTCCAGGTAGGCAATAAAACTGGATTCACTTTGTATTAGTCTTTTTCCTGCCTCACAAAGGTAGGCAGAAACTTGATAAAGCCATGATGGCAATTATTTTACATCCAAGTAGTATGCAGTTCTTCATATATTCACACACATCAATTTCAAACAGATGGTATTGGTATCGGCCAATACTGCACAGCTAGGTATTGGTATCATATCGGGGCCAAAAAATTGGCATCGGCGCAACACTAGATACAAATATATCTGTTATTTGTGCGTTTTTAGCTTTCTTCCTGTATTGAAAGTTTTTCAAAATTCGAAACATATCTACCGGGCCAGACAGTAATGGTTTATGTTAAAATAAACATTTGGGGTAAATTTGTCGCTACCAGGTTTTTCTTGTGTTTATTGTAAAGTTAGTCCTAAATTTTTGTCTTTACGTGGCATTGAAGTAAACTTCCCTTATACTGTAGGAACCCTGATACATCTTTCAAGGTTTTTTTTAAATTTTTTTCTACCGTATTTGTTTAATGTCTCTCCAGCTTCATTCTGCAGTGTTTGCTTTATAAATTAGGAATTGTGAATAAATGAAAAACTAACGAGCTTGAAAAACTATAACATTAAATAACTAGTCATGATTATGTGTATTTTCAAAAACAAATGCAAGCCCTGTTAGAGTTAATCATCGCCTCTACACCTAGTTTTTTAGCTGCATCCTCAGTAGTTATTATGTTGGAGCCAGAATAGGAGATTTTGTTTTGCTTATAGTGTTTGGCTCTGACCAATGAATCAACTAGGCATTTAGATAAAACAATAAAGGAACTAGTGTAGTGCTGAATATAATATTCGATTTTTAGCATCTTATTAGCAGTCTATCACAAGACAATTAATAGACAATTTAATAAATAACTCACAGTTGACAGAAAATCCCAAATATCTTAAAACTCTCTTTTCTGAATCAAGGTCCATATCCACAAACTGACTTTTCTGCAGTCATGCAGATTTATCATGTGCTTATAACATGGAATACTTTTTCTAAGCCCATGGATAGATCTGCATGCTTACAGACAAGTCAGTCTGTGGATATGGACCTTGATTAAGAAAATAATATTTAAAAGTTCTGATGAGTGAACTGAAGCTGTTTTAAACAGAGCAGTGGATTAGGATTCTTTTTGTGTTTTATTAAAAATAAAAAAAAAGGTTAACTGGGGATAGGGGCTGCAAAGACGAAGGCAAAAACACCAAATCATTTCTGAGTGATGGATCAGCAGTTCGCCTCCTCACCAGTTTCCACCCATGTTTTGTATCGCATGTGTAGCCTTTTTAACCTGTGTTAACCAATCATTTTACATAATATATACCCAACCACTGCTTATTATTACTTTTTCTTGATTTTAAATAATTTTTAATGGAGATTTGAAGTGTTTTTTTTTTTTTTTTATAATTATTGGAAATGGTACAAAAAAGCATACATATAAATGTTTAGACTGTATTTTTATTTTTTTTTATTTTTTTGCATAGGTGATTTAAAAGAAAGCACCTCATTCACACCTTATTATTGCTCATCTATGGCTGAAGAAGTGTCTTTTATAACACAGCTGTGCTTTTCCTTCCCCAGTGTCCTTGGCACGCTGCAGAGCCACCGATGCTCCTCTGTCCAGCGTGTCTCCAACCTTCATTGTGGTGAGATAATCGACACTTTGAACAGTTTGTATTATAGCTGTTGCTTCTGTTGTGCTTTTAAACTCCACACCATGATGCTTTTTGAAAATCACTCATTGGACCACACTGATGGTAGATCTTGAAGATTTCCGTGTTCTTTGGTGAAATAGATTTAAAAGCAGAGTTCCTCTGTTGACATCCTGGTCGCTGAATATCACTAATGAGTTTCCTGTTTTATTTAACAGATGAAGTTTGATCAGGAGGGAAATGTCACGTCGTTTGGTAAGTGTTAGAAATTGTCTTCCATGAAGACTGTTAATGTAACTTATTGAACTGCGCTGTGCTTCATCAGGACTGAGCAGTGAAGTTATTCAAATCAATGTTTATACACATTTATACTCCATATTTGATGAACCCAGAAATAAAGACTGTTGTTACATCCTAAACTTTTTCCTTTTTTATGTTTTAAACTGCATTTTGTTACGTTGGGTCTTCATTTTATATAACAACACAAAGTAGTGCGTAATTATTAGGAGTGTGGGAAAAAAATGACTTGACGATATATCATGACAAAACATTTTTATCTAAAACAATGTGAAATTGGGAAAATGGACTACGTCTGCGCTGCCACTCTGGCAGAGGGCGCCATGAGCCCTTTTTCTGTGCTCCGCCATATCTGTCACCATATCTGTTAAGTCAGTCACAGTGGAAGACGTGGACTGAATCAAACCCCAAACAACATGGTTAAAAGAACAACTCAATAATCAATATCATCTTATGAACATATACAGCACTTCCTTTTTTATTTATACATTTGATTTTGATAGCTGGGGAAAAATATTGCAATATATGGTGATACTGCAATATCGTGATAATATTGTTTCGTGACACATATCGTAACCTAACTGCTGCTAATACTTACCCCTAGTAATAATAGCAGTAGTACAGTAGTAGCCTTTTTGCACATTCTCCTCCGTGGATGGATGGATGCCTTAAAGCTGCAGCCTTCACAGACTTTTAATTGAATGTAAGTGTAGACTTTGACTAAATTAATAGAACAACAAAATAATTAGATCCATTCTGTTTTACTGAAGGTTTCAGATTGTCTGTCGGTAGACGACCCGGCATCCCAGTCTAAAGCTTTTTGCTGCCTTCAACTCTGAACAGTTTCCCTCCCTTCTGAAACAAAGCATTCCCACTGCATGATGCTGCCACCCTCATGTTTCACAATGGAGATGGTGTATTCACTTTTATCTTATTTGAAAGGGCTTTGTCTTCTGCTTGTTTCCTTTTCCACCACGAGACTTCTCGTCTTTTAGCTTTCTTTCAACATTTGCCTTTTTCTTCCAACTCTTCCACAATGAAGAGACTTGTTAGCTTAGCCTGGTGGTTTCAGTAGACAGCAATGTTTGGTTAGGAACTGTCTTTTATTCATCATTTTTAGATAGAAAAGAGGCTGCAAATAAGTGCATAAAGCACCTATTCAGTTTTTTTTATATTGAAGCTTTTTTTGCTCCACTTTGTGTTATTTTTAATTTACATACAATTCCAATAAAGTATATAATTTGCAGTTAAATTATGAAACAGTTTTGGGGGCATAAACATTTTGTACGATGCAACATATATAATACTAGTATCTGAAATAATATCTCCTTTAATGTGTTTTTATTTGACAGAAAAGAAAAAGACAGAACTTTGTCAGGAGCTGCAGCTTCAGGCCAGAGACCTTCGCTTCCAGCACAGCACCAGCCTCACAACCAGAAACAACTGCATCATCATACGAATGGCTGTACGTAGTCCTTTCCTTTCTAGACATTCTCTCTCAATCCATGTTTATCTGTTTACTTCTCAGATACTCAATACCAAAAAAAGGTTTACTACACCATAAATGTTAATGTCAGGACGTACAAACCTTCATAACTTGAGAAACATCATGAAAGTAGGTGGATCAACACTCTTTAGCTTGACTCACAGCTATCTCTCCACCAGAGGGCAGTCTTGAGAAGTAGAAGAAGCAAAGCCTGTCAAAGGTCATCATTTTACAGAGATTTCCCTGCAGCTCATTTTTGGTCTGGACCATTTTCACATTGAGGTGTCCACACTCGCTGCCACAACTGGGGAAAAAACAGATACAAAGTTAGTTTAGAAATTATTAGAATAAAGCATCTGTCAGGGACAGAGATAGAGGGGGGGCCAGGGGTGGCCATGGCCATCCTTAGCCAATCATTGGACACCCCTGTGGCCACCCTTACCATTTATTTCCCTCTAACAGCAAAACATTTGAATTTTTCATATATTAACAATTACTTGACAACAAATGTGACAGAATGTGAGTGTTTTATGGGGTAAAGAGAAACTGTGTCTCTGCAAGTCATCTATGAGTCTTCAGTGAAATCATAGATAAATAACTATTTTAATAAAAACATATTAAATGATCAATTTTTGTAGACATTAGTATTTGTAAATATCAATTTTATGCAGAATAATTACTGATAAAAGTAGGTAAGTATTGATGATGATGGAAAAGATGTTCGCCCCAAAACTCAAACCTGAAAAATGTTTATCCACTATACATTTTATCCAGAAAGCACAGATATTTGAATATATTCCTCTATTTGTTAGCAAATTATGTGGGAAAGTATAGAAAATATGGTTGTTCTGCTCATTAATTTTCCTGTTGGAACAGTGTAGATTGACCCTGAGGTTCTGGCCCCTATCAGCTTTTGGCCCCCCCTCAGTGTACATTGGTTAATGCCTGGCCACCCTTATTAACATTTTCTGGCTACGCCTCTGGCATCTGTTTTTAAAAAAACTGTCTCTGCTAGTTTATACAGCAGTGCCAAAGAAACATATACTATAGAGATGTTTTAAGATAAATATCTATTCTCACGTGTCTTTGTTGACTCCTGTTCCAAACGCTCGGCACTCTACACACGCAGCAAGCTCCTGGCAGAAGCCTTGGCAAGCGGGGCAGTCCTCACATGTCGGGCCACTGTACGGAGGATCACACTGACACTTGCCGCAGTCACATAACCCTCTCCCACTGCACAGTATCTGGTTCCTCCCCAAACACGAAGCGGTTTGCATGGAGCAGCTGCAGTCCTCACCGATCCAGTCACTTTCACACTGACACCTTCCACATTCACACCTCCCGTTGCCTCCGCAGAGTCTGTTAGGCAGAAAGGCTTCAATGGCTGGGTGTTTGGGATCAGTTTGGAAAAGGCAAGAAATTAAAAATAATGATTTGTTGTTTTATACAAAAATCACCTGAGAACGTTTTTGTTTGCCCAAACAATCCCTTTGAAATCAATTCAACCGAAAGTTTTTGAATAAATTGATTGAAAATGCATTTTATAGCAATAGCTATGTTCTTGCATGGGATACTTTTCAATTTTAAATAAATCTACTTAAAATACATGTATTTCTAAATAGGGCTGCAACTAATGATTGTTTTGCAAATTGATTAATCTGTCGGTTATTTTTTCCTTTTAATAACCTGATAGCAAAAAGTTCCTTTAAGAAGAGTTTTTATGAAATTAAACCAGTTGAAGCTAAAAGATTTTCACTTGAAATCTGGATAGACAATAAAGGATTTTTATCTTAAATGCAAAATGTTTACATATTTTTTTTTACAATGCATGTATAATTACACTGCTTTAAGTGGGTTTCTCTATCAGCTGAAGTCATCGTTTAGTTTTTATACTCTATATACTTTATACAGTTAAGAATAAATTAATTACTAAACTAGATGACAATTATTACAATTAATCCAGTTAATTGTTTACGCCCTAATTTTAAATAATTATTTAGTTTGAGATGCTGCTGCTATAATTATGTGATATGAGGCTTTTTGCAGATATTTATAAGGAGTTACCATAAAAGGATCCCACACTGTAAAAGTGGATATTTTTCATCCTCATCAGGAGTACTCTACCTGTTGTTGAGGTGTGGACAGTTAAAATTGCTGCACTCGCAATATCGTCCACTGTACGCCTCCTTTGGATTTTCCCTTTTGTTGCACTCACAGATGCCCTCCACACAAGAGCCCCTGCCGCTGCAAACTGGCTCGTTCGGCCTGGAGCGGCACCGCTCTTCGTCTTGGTAGGAGATGGCATCGCCTTTAATCTGGCAGCTGACTCCAAAATAAGGCGTGTGGCATTCGCAATGACCATTGACCAGAGCCCCGTGGCCGTTGCACTCTGGGCTGTTTTCAGCACAGTTCCCGGTGCAGTTACACTCACCTGCAGGTAGGAAATTTAATTCAGTATGAAACATGAACCCTTTAGATCTAGTTTAGAAGCAGAGATGCTCTCAAGGCTTACACATCAATGATATCTCTAGCTTGAAGCCCTCGGAAAACCCTCTGGGTGTTATGAGAATGGACCAGGGTCCTGTTCTGTTCTGGTTTGAGGTTCCACTCTTACTGGGACACTGGCTGACTTCCACACTCACCTACATCAGAAAATGGCTATTAGTACTCTTAAAAACCCATTACACATAAGTATATATTATCTATCTAACCTGTAGGTTTCTTGGGTTATCTGTGACTATGTTGCTGAGGGTGACATTAACTTCAGCTGGTGCGTTGCTGAGGTCGATAATCAGCTCTGGTGTAGGATGGCCTGGTGCTGTGGAGATGGTGAGAGAAATGAGCTCAGGAACTCCAGGCCTCAGGTAGACAGAAACCTCCTGGGGCTCCAGAAAAACAGCTCTGGTATTATGCATCCTAGCGTCCTGGTCAGCCCTAGGAAAAAAATAAAAAAATCCTTATTCAATAAGTACCGTACCTGGGGGAATCAGGCACACTATTATTACTTAAGGGAAAATTATGCTTTAAAAACGTTTAACCGATATAAAACCTGAAAAGAGCAACCTGTGTATCAATTTCCATATAGTCTGAAGCCCCAAATAAAACCTGAGTCCAACCAAAGGCCTTCAGAAGATTTTTGGAATAATCGTCAACTAATTTAGTAATTGATTAATCGCTAACTGGAATATAGAGACTCTAAAATATGCCTTTAGCTTATAGAGAAACCCACTTAGAGCAGTAATTATATTAAAATTGCACAAAAATATTTAAACATTTAGCATTTATGATAAAGGACAGCTCTATCTAGAACCCATCAACTGGAAAAGTTTCACCTGGTTTAATTTAATAAAAAAAAGGTCTTCTTTAAGGAATCTATTCAATCCTTTTTTTTTTCTTTTTTACTCAAAGAAAAAATGAACAAAGTGCTGACTGGTATTTAAGATCTTAGTAAAATGCATCTCTTTGTAATAATGACAATGGTAAAGTAGTGTGAATAGAGGTTATACAAATCTGCAGTAGGGGCTATAAAAGCTCTTTCAGAGTTTTTCTGATGATTTATTTTTTCCAATAAAAACAATCAGGACATGTTTAGTTTATATCTCACTTGATATGCAAGTCTGTTTTCCTATGATTTGTGCAGCTAAGAAAGACAAAGACAATTTGTCAATGGAATAAGATAGTTCATGCTTGTAATAAAAATAATAACTCCATTATCTAACTTTAGGTGCATATTTGATTATTTTATTCTAAGGAAAGACGTTATTCCATCGGCAAATTCCTTTATGTAGCTGCTTAAATTAGGGACATACCGGGTATATACATAATTTAAAACATTTCTACTGATTTTTAAATCAATTTTGCAGTGTTCTTTGTGTCCATTCATCATGTTTAGTTTTACTAATCCAGGATAACATATGTAGCGTTTGATTAGTGCAGGTTGTATGTTCAAAGAGGAAGTTACAAAGGAGCTGATTTGCTGCTGTCACATATCTAACTAGTAAACTAAGGTTTGCTGCACAAGTTATGATGCTTACCGTCTAACATTCTTTAGCACCCACACTCTGCCAGTAGGGTTATAAATCTGACTTCTGGGACAGCCACTGCTCTGCAGGTGCTCTGTTGTTGCACAACGAATGTTAACACCTGGAGATGTACACCAAGCACATTCGGAGCCCGCCAGGATGCACTGGTCGCAGCTTGAGGCATATTTCAGACACCTCTGCTCTTCAGTCCAGCTGAGACTGAACTGGAGCAGCAGCAGCCAAAGGAACAGCAGCTTCACAGCCATCCTGCAGTCACAGAGGAAGGTTGGATTGATGACCTTTCAGCAACAAAATGATCCAAGAAAGCTATCAAAACTGAAATAAATCAGCATTGTTCTGACCTAGCCATACATAAGAACACAGGGACATTACCTGGCCTGTTGACACTTCTTCCTGCTTTATGAGAGCTGTAGGATCTTTTTTCTGCAGAATGTAGTGCATAGATATCAGGAACCCAGAATGCAGAATTCGTTTCTCACTGTTGCTTTTGTTTTCTGAGTCTCTGCTTTGAACATTGACCTGTTGAAGATTTTATTGATCTGGATGCTCACTGCAAATATTTACAGGTTGGACTCGACTCTTTAAAGGACATACTATAAAATGCATTGATTGCCATTATACAACACATTCGCAACAAACAATAACATGCAGAAATCCCACCATGCATACGTGTCTGTTTTCTGTATGGTGACAGAGCATGTTTAACTTTTCTCTTTGTAGTCTTTGAAAGTCATCGTGACCCCAGAGTCTCTTCTGGTGTTGGATTTTCGTGGTCTGGGTCTGGAACGGTGGCTGGTCCTGGAGCTGGCCCCACAGCTAGCATCACAGACACACTCTCTGCCCTTTGAGTTCAGAGCCCTGGAGGCCATCCTGCAGCACAAGGTTCCACATGCCTCAGACTGTTTTAAGATAACATGTTTTGTGTGTTTATGCATGCGTCTCATGGATCTGCATCAACAGGTTAACACATTGCAAACCCGACTGAACGATTTGGAACCTGTCATAATGGACACTTTGGAGTACCTCGTGGATCCTAAAATCCTTTCTGCTGATAGGAGTAAGCTGCATATTCTGCTGCAGAACAGCAAGAGGTAAAGTACTTGATCACAATGCAATGATGGAACTAAAAAACGTAGGTGGTTCATCTTTTGGTTTGATTCATTATCTCCTGTCTGGCAGCTTGTCAGAGTTGGAAACAGACATCAAAGTTTTCAAGGACTCCTTGCTGAAGATCCTGGATGAGGACGAGATGATTGAAGAATTGTGTCTCACAAAATGGACAGATCCAAGAGTTTTGTATGTTTCTATGCCATCTTATTCAAATCTCTGAATGCTTAAATCAATGACTGTGGATTTACATAGAGCTGAGGCGTTGTTTTGGCAGAAAGTTTAAAATGTATCTACCCACTACAGAAAAATGAAAGGTGCATAAGAATAAATCTGAAATGTGATTTTATCCCCCAAATGATAAACACTTGTCTGTGTGTCTGCTTCCCAGTGAGGAGAGCAGTATGGGTATCGACCACTGTGAGGAGATGGAGCTTTTACTGGAGAATTACTACATGCAGGTAGTGGCTCTTTGCAGCAGAAAAAGGGAATATTTAAGCAAATGTTTTATTGATTCATGTTCTGTATCGATAAGCGTTAAAAAAACAGAATCAAATCCACTTAATGTTCTAAACATGAATAGTCTCTGCATCCACATGCTGTATAAAGTCTCACTGAAGTTAACTGAAGCCAGCCCATCTACCGCCTAGTTGATGATTGAAATTAATAATGATTCCTTTGAGGGTTTCTTTATATGAAAAACATTTTTAGAGGAACACCACCCAAAGAATCTGTCCATTTCATACCTTTAGACCAGGGTAACTAAATAAAAATCAGCAGGGTCCGAATAAAGAAAATCAACAACCAGTTAAGGTCTGGAGACATTTTTAATTATAATCTGTTACTTTAGACAGAATTTAACACTGAAATAAAGTGAAGTGTTTATGCATCCACTAATTTAAAAATATATATATAAAATTTTTTTTTTTATTTTCTATTTTAAAACCTAAATTGTTTTTTTGAAGTAGAGAACATCATTCTTTCAGTTTGGTATATAGACAATTTCCTGTCTAACTTTTTTTTATAAAACACATTTTTTTTCTTTCCTTTTTATGGCTTAATGAGAGCAGTGGGCTTTATGCTGCCCTGCAAGGCTTTTAAACCTGGGTTTGATTGGAGACAAAGCCATTCTCAAGCACCTATCAAGATGTTCATTTAGAGCCTGGATGGATATTTATTTTTGATTCTGTTCATGGTGGAGAATCCTGCTTCACAGCAGTAGGTTGAGCCAAACATTCTCAGAATGTGCAGGGTCACCTTTAAGCATGCCATTTCACTTCTTTCACCAGTTCACCGCAGTTTTTCCAGCAGTCAACGCTTTCTCTTTTTCTCATCATCTTCTCCTTCTTTCCATTGTTTGGCTTGCCACAGGTTTGCCTAATGTGTCTAAAGGTAGCTAGCATCAGCAGCCCTGACTGACACAGCTCATTAGCTAATGCTGTAGCCAACCCCTCTGAATGTGGCAGCGGGAGGAATATTGATGATAAATCAAAGAGACGGTTAATATAAATGGTAACAAAAGAGCCCAGAAAAACTTCTAAAGAGTTTAAAGGTGAACTTGAAGCACAAGGAACATCAATATCTGATTAAACAATATCTTATTAATCTGTCTTTGTTTGAGCTAAAGTGGACATAATGGGAGCTGACCAAGGAGGACACCATAGCTGGAAACAAAAACATCTGATTGGAATTCAAACATGTTGGCAATCCACAAAGCTATATCCCAATAACAGATGAGACAGAATTTGAATTTTTCCTGCACATCAGCCCTATCTTTACAGACAGAAAAATAAAATGTATCAAGAAAAGAACACTGTCCCTAATGTGAAACATGGTGGAGGCTCTGTTATGCTCTGGAGCTGCTATGCTTCATCTGACATGGGATGTCTTGAATCTCTGCAGGGTAAAATCAAATCTGAGGACTATCAAGGGATTCTAGAGAGAAATACAGTATGCTGCTCAGTTATAGAAGCCTGGTCTCAATTGCAGGTTGTGTGTTCTTTAACAGGATATTGACCCAAAACACACAGCTAGAAACATGGCATCTGGGAAAGGGACCCTTCAAACCAGAGACAACTGGAGCAGTTTGCTCATGAGGAGTGAAAATACCTGCTGAAAGGAGCAGAAGTCTCACTGACAGCTACAGAAAATGCTTGATTGCATTGATAGACTCAAAAGGTTGTGTGCAAAATATATACTTAGGGTACCATTGTTTTTGTGAAGGCCTCTTTCATTAGTTTATTTTTTTTAAATTCGCTCTGCTGAAGCATGGTTGAAAAGCAATATCTGACTTTCAGTTGTAGATTTTCATACAATTTAAAAATATATATTATTACTTTTTCTTAGATTCAAGTTATGCATGTGACCATCATGGTTTTTCGTTCTTAAATGAGGGGTAACAAAAATTCTGTCCACGTTTGCAGTGCCATTCTTTCAACGCTCTTGAGTAAAGCAGTTTTTGTCTGCTTTTGCTCTGGGAAAGCAGCAGTGGATTTCAAGGAGGCACAATGGTTGGTGCTAAAGAAAGATTACAGATCCCAGTTAGATAATAGCAAGCTGTTGAACACCCAGCTGGTATCCCATTCGGTCCAGCGCCGAATCATGACATTAACAGTTCTCACGACCTTCATAACTTCCAGAAAGCAGTTAAGCTCTTCTGTTTTGCTTTTTATTAACCTAACTTTATTTTTTAGGTCATACCAGATATTTGTTGTGTGTTCTGAAACAGGAATTCTAATTGAAAAGGATATTTTTAGCTTTGAACATCATTGCTAAGATCATGATCTTCCCTCTTCACGCAGGCTGAGGAGCTTGGCAACAAGGCTAGAGAGCTAAAGGGACTGATAGACGACTCAGAGAGTGTCATATTTATCAATCTGGACAGGTACACACCTTCATTGTACATTATTTTTACATTTCACATGCACACAAGTCTAAAGAAAGAGACATAAAACTTAATTTTATTTTCATTTTGCACTTAATCTGTTTCCTTTTCTTTTTCTTTGACTCTAAAAAATAGTTGAAAATATTTGAATATATATAAAGATACTTCTGTTTTTCTCGCTGTAGCCATCGTAACGTGATGATGCGTCTGAATCTGCAGCTGACGATGGGTTCCTTCTCTCTGACCCTGTTTGGTCTGATCGGGGTGGCTTTTGGAATGAATCTAACCACAGCATTTGAAGATGTAAGTCCCTGCGCTGTTAAATGTTTATATGTTACATTGTTTGAAATCCAGCCTCTAAGTGTGGACCTATCTTTTTCTGTCACAGGACCCTCGTGCTTTCTGGCTGGTAACTGGCTTCATGTTTTTAGGCAGTGGGCTGATATGGAGACGCCTCTTATCATTTCTAGGACGGCATCTAGAACCTTCAATCCCACCATTGGTAATCCAGATTTAATACTCCCACTACACTCTATTCTATGTGTTTTTAGATGCCTTCAGCTTTATGAATTTATGAATATGCATAAGAATAATGTGTTTTGCACATTGTGTTATGTCACGACCACATCTTGAGAGTAATTCATGGGGATGTCATGCAATAGACTGACACAAGCTCATTTAAAGTTACTAATTAAATGACTTTTGAAGGCTAGTTTTATTTGGGAGTAGCTGTTATTTTATTTGAAAAAAGCTTTGTGTTGATCTATCACATAAAACCAAAGCAATCTGGTTCTTCCGTGACAAAGTGTTGAATAATTTTAACACTTTATTTCCATCCCAGGCAAGATTCCTTTTTATACTCCTATTAGTTTCTGTGCAGACTTGTATCTTGTTATGCCATAGGAATGAATGTTTTTATTCCTCACACAGATCCCTCCCATTTGGAAAAGAAACATAAAACCATCAGATATGAAGCCTGGAGTCAGATGAGGTCCTGTTGCAACTTAGAAAAAAAGCGAGCAGAGCCTGCAGCTGTGAAGACGATCGTATCACCACGTCTAAAACGGGAGTCAAGATACCAGGAGTCTCGTCTCTTTGTGTCCCTCTCTTGTACTAGTAGAGGTTGTGTCCATGTTACTCTTTATTATTGGGTTATTTTTGATCATCAATTGTAATTTCATAACTGATTTTATTTAGACTAAAGACACATAGAATATCTCTGAGTTTCTGGTGTTAAAGCCATAGAAGATGAGTGGCAGAGCTGGACCTGAAACAGATTACCAACCTAGACAGGAAAGGAGCTGTATTTCAAAAAGAGACTCGTTCAAGAAAACATTTTTATTTATTTTAATATGAAATTTAAGTAGACATGATAAAAGTTTAATGTCAGCCTCTAGCTTATACATAAAGAAAAGCTTTATTTTAAACCAGAGTGTTTACAGTGCTGCACTCACTGCTTTGGAAAGAATGACTTTATCAGATGACAATCTGGTATGTGCAGTGATTGCCAACATGTGTCATTAAAATGTTCTAATGTACAACAACTGGTTTGCGTCATTTCTGATTAAAACAGTGGCTAAGCAGCCTCACCAGTTTGTTCTGAGTTAAAAAGATTAGCAGAGTATTTACATGAAGTAGTTTAAGACTTCATAGCTGCTGATGACTTTGTTGTGTCACTAATCGTATCCAGGATGCTAATGGTAAAACATCTGTGGAAACATGAAAATCTCTTTGATTAAAAGGTTTTATCACGTTAGATACATTAAACCTGAACTTTGCCTTAGCAAATTGAAAGTATTGACCAAAAGTTACTTATGGCTAAATAGCAGGTAATTTTGGAAGCTGATTACATTGTTATTATTTTAACCTGTCAGGATGCTTATGTTTGTAAAAAAAAAAAAGTTAGTTAACGAAGAAAAGTAGTTGCTTTGCAGTAAGTTATAAAACAAATATTTTAATATGTTAAAAATATTACATTTGTGTGATTATCAGGGAGGACATGCAGTGACTTTTCATGCAGTTGAAAAAATATATTTAAAAACAAATTCATCTACACTATTTTAATGGTTTGGATTAAAATATTCAATAATATATGCCATTATAACAGTAATTATTTCTATATATTAAAACTGCTGATTTTGGATAACCAAATGTAATATTTTAGTTTGTTATTTCGTTTATTTGCAGTCTTTGAAGTTGATTACCCTATGTTTTAGTTCAGATGTAATGTGTTCCTATTAATAAACACAGTTTATTATCAAAGATAATACCCTGAGACAATATACAACCATTTTTTTTTTGATTATGGTTTAGAAATTATGGATGAAAAGCTATTGAAACTACCCTGAACATTTATAGTTATATATTTGCCTCCTTTTAAACTATTAGCAGAGATAAAAACATTTTCCCTGCACTGAGAGACCTTAAGAACCAATGTATGACTTGAATAGAATAGAATTTAACTTTATTGTCATTACACTTTTACAAATACAAAGCAGCAAAATGTAATTTGTATTTATCTAGGTACTATACAGGATATTAATATTTATTTACCTATATACATATATTTACTTGAATGCATCTATTTATATATAAATATATATACAGGCTAAGATATTTCAAAAATCAACCCATCCCATCAATACTTGGTAGGGAATCCTTTTGCAGAAATGACTGCTTCAGTTCGGCGTGGCATGGAGGCAATCAGCCTGTGGCACTGCGGAGGTGTTATGGAGGCCCAGGATGCTTCGATAGCGGCCTTTAGCTCATCCACAGTGTTGGGTCTTGCGTCTCTCAACTTTCTCTTCACAATATCCCACAGATTCTCTATGGGGTTCAGGTCAGGAGAGTTGGCAGGCCAAGGAGCACAGTGTTACCATGGTCAGTAAACCATTTACCAGTGGTTTTGGCACTATGAGCAGGTGTCAGGTCGTGCTGAGAAATGAAATCTTCATCTCCATAAAGCTTTTCAGCAGATGGAAGCATGATATGCTCCAAAATCTCCTGGTAGCTAGCTGCATTGACCCTGCCCTTGATAAAACACAGTGGACCAACACCAGCAGCTGACATGCCACCCCAGACCATCGCTGACTCTGGGTATTTGACACTGGACTTCTGGCATTTTGGCATTTCCTTCTCCCCAGTCTTCCTCCTGACTCTGGCACCTTGATTTCCAAATGACATGCAAATTTTGCTTTCATCTGACAAAAGGACTTTGGACCACTGAACAACAGTCCAGAGCTGCTTCTCTGTAGCCCAGGTCAGTTGAATGCGGCACCTATAGCCCATTTCCTGCACACCCCTGTGCACGGGGGCTCTGGATGTTTCTACTCCAGACTCAGTCCACTGCTTCTGCAGGTCTCCCAAGCTCTGGGATTGGCCCTTCTCCACAATCTTCCTCAGGGTCTGGTCACCTTTTCTCGTTGTGCAGTATTTCTGCCACACTTTTCAGAAATCTCTTCCATGTCATACCCACTTGCTTAAGGGTATCAATGATGGCCTTCTGGACAGCAGTCTTTCCCATGTTTGGGGTTTTGAGTGATGAACCAGGCTAGGAGTTTTAAAGGCCTCAGGAATCTTTTGCAGGTGTTTAGAGTTAATTTGTTGATTGAGATGATTAGGTGCATAGCTCGTTTAGAGACCTTTTTCATGATATGCTAATTTTGTGAGATAGGAATTTTGGGTTTTGAGTTGAGCTGTATGCCAAAAACATTATTATTAAGACAATAACAGACCTGAAATATTTCAGTTAGTGTGCAATGAATCTAAAATATATGAATGTTCAAGTTTTATCATTACATTATGGAAAATAATGAACTTTATCACAATATGCTAATATTTTGAGAAGGACCTATATTTTTTTCACATCCTAACTACTATTCATCGCTAGAGGGCGCGGTATCTGTAGAGACATACCATCTGGAAGCACGATGTGATAAACCGGTCTAATTTATGATTGTTTATGATATTTCTGTTTTTGTTGGTGTAAGAGGCTTAACGGGATTTACTGCCTGTGTCTTTGATCGTTTTCCCCCAAATAGTTCAGCTTTTATACTTTAATGAATGTAACAGGTAACTTTACTGAAGCGGCGGGTTCTTGAGGTTCGGGAGAAACTGTAGAGTGTTTTTTTTTTTCTTCTTTTTTTTCAGTTAAGTTGCCAAGTGTTTAAAAATATTTAGGTCGTCAACCAATTTCAGAATAATAAGCCAACCCAGCACATTGGTTAATGATGAACGTCACGCCGCGCTGACGTCATCGCGTAGCCACGCTGCTCAGCCTGTCCAAACATCTCCGCAGTGGAACTTTGCCTCACAACGAGTTGGGGAGTTGTTCCAGACGGAGCTGAGATTTACGAAAACTTCACATTTTCCAGAATTAATTCGTGTCGAGAATTTACAGCAGTTTCATTTTATTATCCTCCTCCAGAAAATTTTTCATTTTCATCTCTCTTCTGAGTTTAAAGTCAAAGTTTACATTTTTTTTCCTCCACTCTTTTTTTTCTCTCGTTTCTTTTGGTCGTCAAGATGAAGAATCTGTGGGTTTTGTTCCTCGTCGGGCTGTCGACTGGGTTAATCAGCGAAAAGGTAAAGCCATTGTTCTGCTTTCACGTTCAGTACAGCTGCATAGTTACTGATAAAGTAATGACCTTTTTCTCATGTTTTCTTTCCGTTTTAGCCGTTAACATCAGTTAAGAAAACCTCATTAACGTTTTTTTTCAGTTAGTTATTTTTTTCCCTTCAAACCTTCTCACTGAAGGTTAATTAAAAATTTTCCAGACCTTCACAAAGTGCTTTTTTTTTCTCTCCCTCCCCCCTCTATTTTAGAGCTCACTTTCCCAGTTATGTTAATATAATCTTTAATTATATATATTTTTTTTGGGGGGGGGCGGGGTATTTTTGAAATTATTGCCACAAATAACAAACGGTTATAAACATTAACATGGATTACGTTATCCAGTGGTAATGTGAAGAGGACTGATACTAACACAGATGTTGGTTGATAATCCTGTTGTGGATTGGAGCCAAGTTCAAGCTTTCCACCAGCTGGTGTCAAGTTCACAGGTCTGAGGAGCCTCTGGCTACAAGCTTTGACATTTAAACCAAAAGCTAGAGCCCCCAGCGCCCCTTTATTATACTCATTGTTTATGATCAAGATCAAGTAAGAAATCAAATTATGAATAAAAGAAATGTTTGGCTTAGATTACAATAAGGATCATCAAATTCCCTGGGTTGAAGTGACAGATCTCCCTTTATGTTAAATGTTATTTTACTTTTCTACAGATTGGCTATTTACATAGTTGAAACACCTGTAAATAAAAAGCCAAAACACATCTGTTTATTCTCTATTACTAATACAATTCTAAAGGAATTACTTCACTTCCCAAAAATCTTACGCAAGAAAATATTTCCTTTAGATTTCAGAACTGTACATTGTGAAAGAAAGGGAGCCGAAACCTGAAACCATGCTGGTGAATGAGAGGTGGGAAGCTGCTCTAGGATTTGGGGGAAATGCTGTTTGTATTAAATATATATATATATATATATATATATATATATATATATATATATATATATATTTATTTTAATAGCTGCTTTACTTTTAAAGCTGTCAAACCTCAAATTGGTAGTTTTAAAATACTTTATAGACGTTTATAGCAGGGACACATACACTTTCCTATTTTAAATGTTGCTGCTTTGTTTGTTTTTTCATTCCTTTTTTTTTTTTTCCTTAAAATCCCACAGTTGGTTCATGAAACCTCTAGTGGCCCCAACCACTACTTTGGAGCCCACTGCTCAATTACTTCTCTTGTACAGGTTTTGCTATTTACTTTTGATTCATTGGCCTGAAAAGAGTTCAAATTGGATCATTTTACTCCTGTTGCTGCTGATTGATGAACTGTAAATCTTTTACCGGAAAAAAAAGGTCTAAAGGCTTCAACCAACTGCATTTACTTTGATTGTTCATGCATGTTCTGATAATAAGATATTCTATTAAAGCAGATAGAAAAAACTACACAAATTCTGTTTCAAAATTGGAATAACATTGAACTAGTAAAATAACTGAAGTCTTATATTATTCAAAAAAGAAAACATAAATGGCACAGTGACAGGATCTGAAATCTGTGACTGTAGGAGGTGCTGCTCTTATTACCACTCATCAACAGCAACATATTAAGTATCATATGTCCAAAATAAAAGCTGAATATGGATGAGAACATATAATAATTGATCATATATAATATAGTACCCCGCATTGGGAAACACCCACCTTCACCATATATGGCGTTTGACATCATAAGTTGATTTTATAGAAATAGTTGAGGTCATGACGGAGGTACAATATATGCAGACTCATTTGGATGCTTATTGATCAGCGATTTTTATGTAACTGAACAAAAATAGTATCGAACCAAAAATGAATTTCTTATACGTGTCTGGATGAAAATCTTTGAAAATTTGCTTAAAATTATATAAAAGTGGCAACATATTTACTGCTGCAAACTTGGGGAAGAACTAATTTTCTACCAGGTTTTAAACCGCTACCTTTGTTATACATTACAGTGGAAAAAAAACGTAATCCGTGAAAATATTCAGGTTGACCTAAAGCAAAGTGGAAATCTGTATTTTCCTTAAATCTGCCTGATGGATGACTGATTTTATTTAATTTTTTCCAAGTTTTTCTCAGAGGCACCAGAAACGGTATTCTCTTCAGTTTCCTCCTTACCTCACATCCCTAATACAGCTCCAGGCCTAAATTACTGGGTGTGATGGGTTGCATCATATATATATATCCCTGCTTCCCTTCTCCTTGTGTGGTTGAGTTGGCTGAAGTGTAATTGGTTCGTCAGCTAGTGATGCTGGTCTCCTCTGAAAGCAGAAAACAGAAGCAGGCGTTTTTTCGCTCATGCCAGCATGTGGGCCGGTAGTTGTGTCATTTTCTGGATGGTTGACTCACAGTGAGTCCTTCTGGGCTAGTCCAGGCAAGCACGTTTCTGCGTGGAGCACATGTAGTTTTCCACGGATCCACACAAGGAAATAGGAAGACAGTGACACATTTTCACGCTGTTTTTCTTTTTTTTTAATGAGTCTCTTTCTACGCTTTAACAGCCGAATCTCAAAACAGTCATGTGGCTGTGAAATTACTTTCCCACTGCTCAATAAAAGACTTCATGCACTGTAGATAAAAGTTGACTCATATTCCTTGCTGTGGTGTGCTTTTTCTGTAGTTTCAGGTTTTGTTCTCAGTAATAGTCCCATTATTGTTGTATAAAGGGGAGACAACCACTGTTTGAACTTGTTAACATTTCCAGTTAAAAATGTGCAACCATATACAGCAGATTGTCTTATTTCCAAACGATTTATTTGCCTTTGTGGACTTGGACCTTTGGATCACATCTTCCCTTTATCACTAGCGCCACGTTGAAACCTATAAACAACAGTTAATGTCACATTTTAGATGTTTGGAAAAATACATTCAACTTAAACATCACAAAGACTTGGTGAGCCATAATTACTCTGTATTTTTTTTTTTCATTGCTGACCCAAGCTGTTAAAAAAAAACAAAAAAAAACAGATGCCTTGATGTTGAGGAGGGGTTAAACATTTTGTTCTTTGTAGGCTTAATCAAACATACACCCTCTTTACACAGCATTGTGTAAAGCAGGTATCTGGCTGACGACGACAGGCTCTCTGTGTGCTTTGGCTCGTTACACAATCTCCCTCTTGTCCCTACTCACTGGCCTCCCATCTCCCAGGAGAAATATTTAGATATTACCCCCAGAAACACATGATATGGGGGTTGCTCGATTTTATAACTTACTTACCCCTGCTGAATGTTTAAATAGCTGTGCTGCTCTGCTCCAGCTGTTTCCAGTAAACTGCCTTCGGTTGGACAAAGTTTTAGAAAAACCACACTAGTATATACTGGATGTATGTTCTGTATAAGTGTGTTTTCCAGATGTTTGACCTTTGTGACACATCTTCTAGTAAACTCTGACAAAACACTTCCCTTACATGGGATTCACTTGGTTACATTCTGGATAAAAAGTCTTACAGTGTTTCTTTGATTAGTAGAAAAGACAGTGTGTAATATTAAGTAGTGTTCTGATTCTCCCCTAAATTGAACCTTTAGATACCGATTTTAACATTTCTTTTGAAGGATTGCCTTAACTGACTGACTAATGCCAAGTTTCAGATTTCTTTAGGCTGTCTGCCAATTTTCTCTCTAACTGGTGATGACCTTTGTTATATTTGAAAATGAAACTTTGTAAACGTTGACTCTAGAGGAGAATATGTTCTGGAAATCCCTTCACAGTGGAAGTGTAACAGTAAACAATATGATTAAAAGTCAGGCCTAATTTACACATCAAAGTAGATGATCTTAAGCTTTATTTCATTTTCATTGAGCTAGAATCAATTGCTATGGGAGCATTATATTTATTTTAGTTTATAAAATCATTTTATGGTCTTCAGTTTTCAACTGGCTGATCACTGCTCAGAGTGGATGAAGGAAAAGGTAGGTTTTCTGACAGGGAATCATTATTCCTTCTGGTTTCTTTTTATGGGTCATCACATATGTGCAGCATTGTTGGAGTAGCAAAATATAAGGAAAGCAAACAATTTCAATGTTTTTTTTTTGTTGTTGTTTTTTTTGCGTATTGCGATGATTAGAAGTTTGAACTAATCCACATTCACCCTACCTTTTTTCTTTGTGATGTTTGCAGCACTCTGCAAATTTAAACATGTGATTTGTTTAAACCAGCTTCATTATTAATTTCAGTAGCACTTCTTTTCCAGTCAGACTTGAAAAGGTTCCTCTATTGAGGTCGTAAATTCAGTGTTTGGCAGAGATATTCACACCCACAGAACCATCTCACCCTTTGCCACATCACAACCACAAACCTCATTGTGACGCACAGTAGTGGCAGCATGCTGTGGGAATGCTTTTCTCCAGCACCAACAGGGGAGCTGTTAGACTTGAAGGGAAGAAGTTTTGGATCAAATAAAGGATAATCCTTTAAATCCTCATGGAGCATTGAGACTGGGGTGGAGGTCTCCCTTCCAACAGGAGATCACTAAACCTACTGCCAGAGCTATGATTCAATGCTTCAGATAAAAACACAATCTACTGTATTTCTTAGCGTGTTCCAGTATAGTGGGACCAGTGTGTCCAGATTTTAAAACTTAAATTCCGTTCAACTGAATCTGAACTCATTTATTTTTTAGATACAAGGAATGTCAGAAACTCTCCAAAAGTCATTGCTGCAAAAGACTGCTGGACAAAGTATTTACTCATTGGGGCGGGTTACAAATGTGTGTCACACTTTACTAATTTTTGTTAGTAAAAAAAAGAAAAAAGAATATTTGATTAAACCCACATGGGCTTTCTCTCTCTGCACCATCTTTGACTACTTGTTGTTGGGTTACTGAGGCTTTATCTCCTTGCCTTTATCTGCGTAGCCGCTGATTTCTAAAGCCTCCAAATCATTTTTAATCTGTGGCTAAAACTCTATGAAAAGAGAAGCTTCCTGTTATTCTTAATGTTGTGCATTACAATGTAAAGTGGAGTTTATATGCAGGAGCGTTAGGTATGCAGTTACTGTCCTAATGAGTTTCCAACTGTGTCTGTAGTTGTTTCTCTTTTCTCACCAATCTGATGTTGACAGGGAACCATTTTTGCATTAAGGTCTCTTTTTAATGCTAAAGTGAAGTCCTAAACAGTAGTAGTAAAAGGCAATTGTTTCCCTGTCACACCTTTGTTGTCTATAGCACCTGTCTAATCAAACAGATAACTTTTTCTGTTCCTCTTCTTCCGCTCTCTCCCTTCCCTTTCTCCAGGCTTTCCCCTCTCTAACTCGGCACCTGTGTTAGTGGAAGCATAGTATACATACCAGACATAGCTCAAGTCTCAATGGACCATATTCATCCATGTCTGTGTGTGTGTCTTTCTGTCTTAACACCAACTGTGTGATTCGCTTCCTCCTCCCTTCACTTTTTGATTTGCGATGGGGTCCAGGCGCTATCATCGCTCCGCTGCCTTGGCTCTTTACATGTTAGGTTCTTCAATGCTTTTTTTAGCACATCACTTTTGTTTAGTGGTGGGTTGCTAGGAAGGTTTCCAAAGCAACAACAACCTCTCTGTCTGCTGTCTTTGAAGCTGCTCTATCTCCTCCTCTCTCCCCCACACCCACTCCTCTCCTCAAAAACACTTAGATCTTAGCTGTCTGGCTCTGGAGAGTATCACAAAATGCGATCATGACACGTGAAATGAGTCTGAATTCAGCTCAGACCTCCTGTTCATGTAATAGAGCGGCTTCCACACACCGTGGTTTCTCTCACAGTCAGCCGTGCATACTTCCAACATATTTGGCCCGTATACATCATTGGTTAGCAGAGGTATTGTTTTACCCTAGAACTGCAGATGGTTTCAATTAGTGGGTGGAATAATGGAAGTGTGAATTTATATGCATCAGTGTCTCTTGTTTCCTTTTCTTTGCCTTTCTTTGTTTGTCTCCCCTTCAATAAGTACTTTTTTTTCCTGTTTTCCAGCTTGTTGTCTTGTCCCAGGCGACTAATTTCCAACAAGATGATCTTTATATAGAGGAACCAGGATCAGGTGATCTCCCTGTGGATGATGAAGATGGAGATGATTATGGATCTGGATCTGGATCAGGCTCTGGAGACTATGGTAAGAGACTTTTATTACTCTCTATTGGTCTCATGTCAATGTAAATTGTTGTAAGCAATTAAATCAGTTTTCTGCAGTGAATAAGTTTATAAAATGATGTTAAAGATGGAGTAGTGAAGACATTTTTAGTAGTTAAACTTATAACCATGGACAAACTAGATGTAAAATTTAAATTAATTTTGTGATATTTATTGTGATAACAATAAGCGTGACAAAAAGATGTCTAAAACAGTTTAGGGGATTTCAAAAGTTATAAGTTGGAATTTATCCATCACAACTTATCAACATTTTTTTTTATCTGCATCAGAAATGTTTTTTTTTTCACAGTAAACAATGTGATTAATGCTCATCAATAGTCCAACACAATATTACTGAACAGACGGTATTTGTCACACTTGGCCATTGAAAGGATTTCTACTGAGACAGAGTCCATTTTCTAAGATTGGGTCACACTAATGTGAACCCAGTTCAGCACCCCAGAACCCAGAAGTGGCTGACAGCAGTGTGAATTAGTAGTGTCAGGATACAGCTTTTTCATTTCCAACATGAAACAGACAGAGCTTTGATTACTGACGAATACCAATACTGACTTTGTAGCATGAAATGGCTTGATCAAGTGATAGTAGGCCAAGAACAGTAGCTTTTGACAGCTGACACCATTATTATTAACCTTTAGGTAGGGCCAGACACCTCGTAAAAATCTGAATAAGAATTGTGAAATTGCAATTTGGTTTGGCCTTACTCTAACCAAAAGCATGGAGATGTTTTGCACCAGGGTTTCAAGACATTTAAAGTGTCCATTGTAGCTGGACATAGAGTTATAGTTGCATGGAAAAGGGATTACTTCCATTCACATGAATAGATAATAGAGTTCCATTTGGTTTATACATGGGCTGTCATTAACCACACTCCATAAGCAACAGTGATATATAAATGCACATATTTATGTTGCAAAAGGTATCCTGAGATTAGTCATAAAAATAAAAGAAATCATTTTAGCAGAACAAATCATATATGCAACTGTAATCGTTCACATTAACTGTATTTATTAAACCAAAGACTGATGCCTATAAAGGGATAAACTTGCTGTTGGAGATAAAAAAAAAAAAAAAAAAAAAGAATTTCTAACTTATCTGAAATGATCATGAAAATAGATTGAATAAACCTTTGCGTATGAATCTAACTGATTTGTACCGTTAATATTGGATCAGTGCATCTCTAATTACTCCTTCTTAAAGGACTGGAGTGAGAAAGTCAGTGTCATGATGTAATGTGACCAAAACTGAGTCTCTCTCTGATTGGAAAGTTGGGTTTTCTAATACTGTGATTTTAGTGCAAATGCTATTAAATGCTTGGCCTTACCAATGGGCTACTACAACTCAAAGCAGAAGTAGAGCATATATATCAGAGATATGCGGCTGATTCCCATCATCAATATCTGATTGGGATAGGACTAGGGTTGTCAAAAGTATCGAAACTCAAAAAAGTATCGATACCAAAATGTTGTATCCGGATACAATACTCATTTTTAAAAGTATCGATACAGTGCCACCACCAGTGGCACCTAAGCAGTCATTCATCTAAAGTGCAGAATAGAGGACAATGCACTTTCTGAACACTGTGTGATTGAATAATTCTCTGCACTTTTCAGTTTCAGACTTTTTTTTTTTTTTTGTAACAGGTGCAGCTGCTGAGAATTATTTTTGTTTTTTAACCAGTTTGGCTAGTGTTATTGTTATGTGTGCAAAGCATAGCCAAGGAAGGAACACTTCATTTAAGTTTTTTATCAAGCTTGCTTAATATTGTGCACAGCATACAACCGTTATTGTATTTATTTATTGTATTTTATTTATTAATGAAAATTTTCTGCAGAATTTTGGAGTCTTTGTTTTTATCCTTGTGGTATCGAAAATGGTATCGAGTATCGAATATTTTCCTTAGTATCGGTATCGAGTTGAAAAGTTTAGTATCGTGACAACCCTAGATAGGACATCCCTAGTGTGAATGCATGCTGGTCCCTAAAGAAGGTCCTACAGAAGGATGGGAGAGTGTGTATAGTGGACATTTCCATTTGTGACTGCATGATCTAAAAATCTGGGTGTGAAATCAAATATTCCAGCTCAAGATGTGATTTTTCTCATTATTACATTACATCACATGTAAGGCTTTAACGTGGGATATTCATAATTGGCATGTTTTCACTGTATTTTCATGCATTTTGCTTTTAAAAACCAAAATAAGTCATTTCCTGTAGATAAACAGATCCCAATTTTTCCTCTGTTTATTTTTTCCTACCATGAGTAGTGGTTAGAATTTTTACTTGTATTTTTTTTTTTTATTAGCTTCTTACCACTGATTTCTTCTTTAATCACAGGCCTCAATATTCTCTCAGATGAAGATGACATAATCAACATACTGAACTTCACCAAGACCAGCATTTACAAAGAGGTGCTGCCACTTCCAGTGCAGCCAACAGTAGGCTTCTCTCCCAACCCACCAACCACAGCATCAGATCCGAAGGATCCAGAACCTACGGCGGAAGACACCCACACTTCCTTATCTGATGACAGAGACGAGTCTGTTGAGGTAAAGCCACCTCACACATCTGGTTTTATTTAAATAAAATCTTCTGAAGCACATGTTATGAGATTTGTTCACTATTTGAAAGGTTTATTTTCACCGTATGTTTTCTTCTTTACGACAAGCCATTTAAAGTTCATCACTGAGGAAATGTCAGTTATTCTGTCGAAATTCAATGCATTATCTTCCTTCTGCATTGTGCAGCATTTAATCAACAGTAGAACTGACACAGTGTCGAATAAATAAAATAAAACACTAGATAATGTATCAGTTTGTTTACAGATGCATCATGTCTGGTATCTTTGTTTTCAGATCCCAGGCGGACCAACCGTCTATGAATCCCTCAGTACCAGTGCTACACCTGTCATTTCAACTACTGATTTCATTCTTACTGAGATGGAAGATTTAATTGAGGAAAAAAGTATCGACACTGTTGAAAGCGAAGCTTTTCCCAATAATGGAAGAGACAGCCGACGACACGGTCTCAACTCTCCACAAGAAGTCACCTCTGAGAACCTGTGGGAGAGGACAGAGGTTCTAGCAGGTGAGGATGGGTTTTATGTGTTGCTCATATTTCAGAATGTAAAGAATGGCTCTAAATATATACATATATTTTTTTAAAGCAACTTTTTATGAGAAACTTAATTTTTCCCATGATCTCTCTCCTCTTTAGCTGTGATAGCCTGTGGAGTGGTTGGATTCCTCTGTGCCGTTTCCCTCCTCCTCCTCCTCGCCTACCGCATGAAGAAGAAGGATGAAGGAAGTTACGTTTTGGGAGACACCAAAATGTCAGCGACAGCTTACCACAAAGCGCCTACCAAGGAGTTCTACGCCTGAACTGACCAACAGGAACTATCTAATCTGGAGTGTGGCTCCTGCCAATCAGGACTAAATATGGATCTTTAAACAGCTGAAGAAGATTCCTTCAGATGAAGTTCAAAGTGTCTGCTCTCTTGCAGTACTGCAGATATATATATATTTTTATGCATCCTCATCTTTCCCATCTGTTTAATTGCCATCTTTATTCTGCTTTCGCTACTTAATGCTCAGCTTTCTGTGCATAAAAGGGTCATAAGGAGACAAATGCGTTCCTCCTAAAATGCATTTGTTTCTCTCCTGGGAAGGATCATGGCATAAATATTCATCCAGCAAAGTTCTTTCAAAGGAATCTTTCCTTTTACTATCCAGCTGGACTATTCTAATTTTGCCCACTACTCAAATCCAACACTGTGCCTCCAGACCAACACAGCTGAACAACACTGTATGACATTGTCCCTTTTCTAAAGGAGCTCAACAAGAGGAGGATGAAAGAAACCTGAGAAAACACGATTTCAGTTGTTTTACTTTCACTTCAAACGGTACTACATACATTAGTATTACAAAGGTCTCATTGAGTTCATATTTGCTTTGTTACTTAACATCTATGTATTATATTTCATTTTTTTTGTGTGTATTCTTCTGTTAAAATTCTTATTTTTGTTATGAGAACAAACCTTTTCATAAGCTGCCCAGTATTGCCACAAGAGATTTTCTTACTCTGCAGGTTTAAGTGCGATGTTCTTTACTGTTATTCTTTTTCTTTCTCCCTGCAGATATTTGACACTTGTAAAAACTGACCAAATATAAACACCCTTTAACTTTCTGCTAACTATGCTTATTAATGTCTTCAGGTAATATTTCTGTAAGCCAAGAGATTTCCATTCCATAAAGGTCTCTCAGGTATAGCATGCTTTGAGCATTTCCTATATTTTCAGGATTATCCCACTTGGTGACTGAGTTCTGCAGGCATGTGGGACAGGTAGAGCCAAAGCTAATGACTATAATTCAGAACCCACAGAAGTGACCAAAGTGTGTGGTGACAGCCAAAGTACATTCCTTCCTGACTGTCCTGTGCAGGCAGCTGTGAAAGAGAGTTTGGAGTTAAAATAAAAACTTCTCTTGTTACTTATCTTTCTACTGTCAGCCATTAAGGCCTGTTTCCCCATCTTTAATACTCTTTTTGGCTAATATGCATGTACATAGGTTCTAATAGCTAATTACCTGATTTTTAAAGTTTACCTCAAATGGCCAAAGAAGCATAGCTTCAGTAATAATATAATATAATACAGGTAACAGCAATGACAAAAGGGTGGTATTCTTTTTTTTTTTCTTAACATAGATATAGACACACACCCAGCTGATGCAATACTTTAAATATGTATGGATTTTATTTACTTACATACTATAATACGTTGAAGATTTCACAGATGCTTTTTGGAACATTGATGCCTTTTTCAGGAGGACTAAGATCAGTGATTGTTGCAGGATGGAGCAACTAGAGTCACGCATCGTCCTCAAGGTGTCACCAAAATTGTGGATTTAAGGCTTTATATGGATCTAGTAAAAGAAAAAAATATATATATAACAGTTACTGAATTTCTGTGTTGGTAATGTCTTGTTACAGTTTTTTTTTGTTAAGTTTTAAGTCGAAGGTTGTTTTTATCTTCAGATTTGTGGGGGAGATTTATTTAGTTTTTTTTTTTTTTTTTTGCAGTTTGTGTTCATAGAAATGACACTATGAAGCGATCTAAATGCAAACAAAAAACTACCTATTCACTGTGGCTGGGATAAACGGGAGGATGTGGTCACCGTGGTGTCTAGCGAACATTTGAACCGTCAGTGCCTCTTGCAGTGCTTTCATTTGCTTTCATCTGCTGTGCTGTTACAGTATTATTGTCAGGCTTTGAACTTTGAGCTGCACTCCGTCAAAATTTGAGGGCAGCTCAAAGTTAGATGTCACTGTGACTGGACTGTAGAAAACATGGTCCATTGAAAAAAGATTAGCATTTGTTACAAGCTTGTTGGTTAAGAGACACAGTTATGTATGTTTCAACTTAAACAGCAAGTAAATAATTCTTTGAATTATACATAATTTATATTATAATATTCTCTTTTAAAATTACCACATTTAGCTGGTTATAATCTAGTTGACAGATGTTTCAGTCTTGATTTGCAGCATAGAAAGCATTTATCTAAAATTTTAGAGAATTAATGAGTAGACCACGAAAATACAGCATGTTAAGAATAAAAAGTGTCCTTTTTGTTGTTAAAGATAAATGTGGTCAAAAGAACAACTGTGAGGACCAATCAAGCGTCGAGTGGTGGGAAAGGCAGATGAATTGTGGAGGAGCTGTGTTCTGATAAAATTTACTGCTTAATAAAAATGTGACTTTAATAAAAAGTTGAATGTGGCTTTATTATTTATTTTCTAAATAATTCTTAATTCTGCACCCTCTGGATCAGGATATTATTCTGGAAAAGCACTGCTTTTTTGTCAAACCTTAATGTTCAGGAATATCTAACACATTTTATTCCCAAATATAACGAATAAAAAAAATATATTTTTAAATTATTCCATTCATTTACATAGAAAAGCTATGCAAATCACAAGACACAACAATACATTAACATGGTGGTGGAGGTATGATGGTGTGATTCCAAATTCCAAGGACAGCAGCAAACAAAGTGGGCAAAAAAATCCTCCCCATTCATATAAAAGACTTGTGACCATTATCATTGTTAGGCTAAGGGTGTAAGAACTTTTCATTTTCCAAAGGACAAAGTTAGTTTAGATAACTTTAATAATTTTATTTTTAAATCTGCATCTTATATTTACTCTGTTTATCTCATACTTATATTAGTTTTACCAGCTTAAATCACTTTGTTGATCACCTTTTTAACAAATGTGTTTCTAAAAAAAGTGGAAATTCTAAAGTTTCTTTGTTAACTAAGTAAACAGCATTTAGATCATTCCTAAGGATAAGGAGTCTTTTGGTACCTGGTTGTATAAATAATGGGGTAAATGGTGCCAAAAGTCTAACTGTCCCATGTTCGAAAGCAAACATCCAAAAGTAAATTACAGGGTTTAAAAAAACTGCACATAAGCTCACATTGTATAAAAGTAGGTTGTGTGAAACGACGTTAATTTGGGTGGAACACTATAAGTGATTGCAGAGGAATGCTGGAGATTAGTGGTGAAGAAAGCTGGAGGATGTAAACCGCAGCTTGGGATGTGGGCTGATAAGTGCTGTGTTTTTTGCACTGCGGCCACAATCCATTCCAAGCACTGGGCATTATTATGGCAACTGAAATGTTTACAAGTAGATTAAGGCTTACATATTTAACTGTGAAGCAATTACTAAGAACCTTCACTAATCCAGAAGTACCAACACCATATTGAGTTAAACACAGTCTGTTGCATATTGTTATCATGCCGTTTTAAAGTTTTCTTCAATTCAACAAAAGCAAATGTTTTAAAGTCTTACTGATTATTTTGTTTGTAGAAACTGAAAATGCATATAACTGTATTTAGCAATCACTCACAAGGGATACCATCCGAAAAAGCTTTGGCTAAACAAGCTAGTCCAACCCAGTCATTTCAATGATTCAGGTGCAGCTGAAATAAATTGCGTTTATTGCAATACAACCAAATCTAAATGAACACAATACAGTAAACGTTAGATGATTATTTATAAGTAGAATTCCACTTTATTGTCATTACACTGTCACAAATACAAAGCAATGAAAGGAACTTTCTGCATTTGACCCTTGCCCTTTGGGAGCATTGGGTTGCCATTGCATAGCACTTGGGGAGTATTGTGGGGTTAAGGGTTTTGCTCAGGGACCCATAGTGGCAGTCTTTGGGAGTGGGTCTTGAACCCAGAACCTCTGGGGCCCATGTGCAATTCTCTAACCACTAGGCCACCACTCCCCCACTTAGGTACCAATGAATAATTACCTCTTCTAAAGAGTGCCATTTTTTTTTTTACACATTGTTGACTTTGTAGCAATAGCTCATTTTAAGCAAGCTAATGGTGACAGAAGACAGGAACAACTGTGCTAGTAAGAAAGAAGCCACCAAGGCAGTGGCAAATGTAACCACAGGATATATATCCATATTTCAGGCATGGCTCAAGGCGCCATTATTCTCTGTTTCTTCATTTTTAAAGGAAAAGTTCCGTCACATTCAGAATTCAAACTTCTGAAAGTATTTTTGAATATAAAATTATTGCATTCTGTTCAATAAGTGATAAATGTATTTAATTAAGAGTAATTTCATTTGAATGTGCTTTACTGGAGACATCCATGTTTGTGAAAGAACACTACTGCTACCTTCCAGTTTGTGACGTCATGGTGCGTTATCGGCTGTTGAGCAAGTCCCAGTGCTGTATCTGGTGTTTGTAAGAACGCGCTATTATCCAAGTCATCTTGAAAACATTGTTCTTCGAAATGTTGGCTACATATGACATGTTGTTTCTCTGGCCAGAAGTTCGATGGCAAATCCTCTTCAAGTTGGTAAACCAATGACAGATCCGTCCGTGAAGGATCATGAATTAGAAAGGTGAAATCACTCCAATTTTTTTTTCAGTTATACCAGATGTATTACAACATCCAACTGCCATGCATGTGGGCATTGTCAGTTGAACTATAGCTCTCGCAAATTTCAATGGTTTATTTAGCATTCACTTATAAATTTTAGGTATAGATAATGAACCAGTCCTTGCTGGCTGGGTTTTTCCTTTAACACAGCAGTAAGATTTAGGTGCAGAAAACATGAAGTTATGGAAAAAAAAGTGTTTCCTTTGCAGTTTTACGAAATATACTAATTTTGATACAAAGGGAAACCACCTCATTGAAGCGTAAAAACTCTTTTTTTTAATCGAAAAACTGGAGGTTTTTTTTTTAAAATAGCAGTGTTTCCATTCACCGAATATATTTTCGGAATTACAATTTGTGCAAATTGATTGTCAATAGAACTGTAGCTACTGGCTCCTCTCAGAGAGGAGACACTGCCAAACAAAACGGAAACAAAAGGGTTTTTTCTTTCTGCTGTACAGAAAAGTAAAGAGAGTACAGTATACAATTACACATAGAGGCACATAGTGAGGAATGTATTCAAACGAAAAACTAAGATATTGCTTAAAGGTATTTGCAGCAATAATTATGACTTCAACCAGAAAAGAGACACATTCAAACAAAGAAGCACAGAGGCGAGTTTACACAGGAAAAAAAGTACACAAAGTCCATGGCAGTAGTAGCCATCTCAGTCTAGTAAGGGAAAAAAGCATGAACATTAAGTCAATAGAACGCTCCATGGTAAACAAAAAGCACACATAGTGATGGCACCAAAGGGTCCATGACTTATTTAAGTAAAGAGATACAGCTAAAGCATGAAGCCATGAGCCAAGTGCTCATCTACTAAATTGTAGTATCTTCTCCTTGCAGTACTGGTTTCACATGTAAGGAAACAGAGATTACACTTGTACGTCATAAATGTATGACAAACTGCTGCTCTACTTTTACTTTTGTTTCATTTTCTGTTTGTTTTTTTTGTTACAAGAAACCTACTTAGAAAATTGAACAAATAATTTGACTTTTTAAAACTGTAACGAGATAAAAATGAATTGCATTACTAACACACTAAACACATAACAAAAAGAGAAAAAAGGGAACATCTTCTGGGAACACTTCTTTTCAACAAAACCCATATCTTTACCCTAATCTGAGTTTAATATAGGAAAAGAGGATTATATAGAAAAAAATAGACATAATGGTTATACTTTTATTGTGAAAAACATCACCGGAAGTTGAGCTGTATGTTAAAACGTACGGAAACAGATAAGGCTGCTGTATCTCTGCGATTCATCCGGTAAATCCGAACTTCTTGTGAGATATTGAAGATAATAACCGCAATGGTTTGTGATTACAGCCTTTTGTTACGGTGTCTGCCTCGAAAATCAGTGTTTAAATAGATACCGAGCTAACACTTTACTGTTTATCATCTTAGTGAAAGTAAAAGCTTTCTGTAGTTAAAAACAGTAAAACATGAAGCCCATCTCTGTTCTGTATCGAGTGTTTTAAAGCTGTAATTACTGTGTCATACTGTGAAAATGCACAGTTACAACAGATGTAATATCGAATATTGTTTTTTTTCTAAAGTATTTTTAATCTCTTTGACATTTCTGCAGATGGAGTTGAGACTGTCTTGTCTCCTTTCCTTCTTTATGCTTCTCTGGCTTTCTGACAGCCATCCTCTCTCTGAGCGCCTTACAAGTTCTGCATCTAATACAACCATAAAAAAAGGTAATCCATCTTACTTTAACGGGTATTTTTATGGAGAAAGTCACAAATCAGGGGGATCTTAATATTTTATTTCATTGTTTAAGACACAAATTAACAAATAGATAAAAGTAACCTGCAACCTTTTAGCCACTTGAAGAACATGCCTTTCACCAGAGCAACATAGGCCTATTTAAACCTTTACTGTGTTTAATGACACCATAAAAAGCCAAAAACTACCTTTAACCCTTTAACGCATTACATGGATGTAATTTTTATTTATTTATTTTTTTTTTTTGGGGG
>NW_015150674.1:840425-849795 GCF_000732505.1 Cyprinodon variegatus | reverse complement strand
GGGACTTTTTCAAACACGTGTTTTGGTCCCCTGCAGGTTTTACTATCCAAAAACAATGTTTTGCTACAGTACGCAGACATTTGTCGAGCACTAGGACCAACTGGGAGACCTCAGCTTAAGCTGAATCCCGTTTCCATCAGTTTGGACCGCCCACAAACTCCTGATTGGACCACCATCCTTCTGATTGGCTGTCGACACGCTGAAGTTAGTTATAGGGGTGTAACTAATAATCGTTTTGTATCGATCCAACAGCCGACGATCCGATGCATTGACACGTCTGCAAGAGTATCGATTCATGCTTTTCATTCTTCCGGTCTGTTTTGATCCATTTGCTCCTGGACGTAATTCTGACTCCCGCGCTGCGGTGAGGCTAAACCGATTTTGCCCTCCTACCTCAATTCCTTTAGCCACTACTCTCGTTCCACTTGCAGTATTTTTTGATGCAAGGCAGAATCAGAATCAATAACACAGAGGCATTATTATTTTTCAGTGAATTAGGTTTTCATTGGCCTAGGTGGTGTACAACTTTGCTACTTCTGTTATTGGCTGTTGTTTCTCAAATAAAATGCATAATGATATTACAGCTTTCATTGATTTATTTCAAATTTGAAACATTGTCTAGCCTGTAGGGTAAAACAAAAACATTTCCAATTAATCAAATCGAATCATTCTTGAGTATCGAAAATAATCGCATCGTTGGGTCAGGAAATTGATACTGAATCGAATCACCATAATGGGTGTGATTTACACCCCCAGTTAGTTATATTAAAAAATACTTGCGTACCCTCAACTTTTGGAATCAAAGTTTTGTCCATGATGCATTGTAATGTTAATTTAAATCCCCTATTGTCCCACAATGGAGAAATCTGTCCTCTGCATTTTAACCCTTCCCCTTGTGTGGCGCCCGGGGAGCAGTGTGGAGTTAAGGGTTCTGCTCAGGGAGCCAGAGTGGAGGCTGTCAGGATTGAACCGGCTACTTGCAACCTTCTCAGAGAAGAAGCGTACTGCTCTAACCCAATAATGCAATATATGCTGATACATGTAGCGTGGCATTTATCAGTACTCGCACCCTATCATTAAGCAGTTTCTAAAACAACAACCTACTGCATTAAGTTGTCGGTTTCATAAAAGTTTGCATCCAATTGTTTTCTGATCTATTTCAGATCCCTTTTTATTGCATCAATCAGGTTTTGGCCCACTGCAAAATTTTGATTTGATTCCTATAAAGCCATTTTTTAGATTTTCTCCTATGTTTGAAATTATCATCCTATTTATGACCCAATAAAGCCAAAGCTGGCTAACACCCAATTTACACTTAGCCCAGCTCAGCCCTGCTTAATTTAGTAGTAGCCTTTTACCAATAGATGTGCTGTGAAAGTTGCTTCTTGTTGATGAAATCTTTTCTTTTTGGGATTGTATCATTTTTTGGACCATCAGACTGTCAGGGCTGCTGTTATAGAGCCTGTCACTTTATGCTACCTCTTTACTCACCAATTACATTTAACTGTCCTGAATATTTAACAACAGTTTCTGTCTCTTTGGGAATACATCCACATTGTTGTTGATGTTCTATGTATTGTAGAAAATCTTTTTGTAATTTTAGTGAAATTCCTATCACTAAGACCCACTTTGAGTGAACAACTTATGGTGTTTTTGAATCCAGCCCCAGATGTAAGAGCGGAGGTGGGAAGATACTCTGATGTGGCCAAACAGATCATTGAGCTAGCAGTCTTTGGCGCTGCCCAGAACCGCTCCTACAAGCGGCTGGCTGACTTTACTGACACTATAGGGAACCGGGTCAGTGGGTCACAGAACCTGGAAATGGCTATTAAATACATGTACAAAGCCTTGAGTCAGGATGGGCTGGATGTTCATCTGGGTGAGTTTTAAATGAATGACTAAGATGTTTTATAAAAACTTTAATTAAAACGTTGTGGTTTATGGTATTGTTTGTTCTTTTCTCTGTTTCCTCTAAAAGAACCAGTAAAAATTCCTCACTGGGTAAGAGGGAAGGAGAGTGCAGAGATGATTGCACCCAGGGCCAAGAGCCTGGCTATACTGGGACTGGGCAGCAGTGTAGGAACACCTCCAGAAGGTAGAGATCAGAATTTATTAAGCTGAGATCCTTTGTGCTTCAGCACCCTCATCATTATTCATCCCCCATTCATATCTGTTCAGGTATTAAGGCTGAGGTGTTGGTGGTTCAGTCTTTTGAGGAACTGAAGCGTAGAGCCAGCGAGGCGGCGGGGCGGATTGTGGTTTTTAACCAACCATTTATCAGCTACGGAGAGACAGTTTCTTATCGCGCTTTCGGTGCTTCAGAGGCAGCTAAAGTGGGAGCTGTGGCCACACTCATCAGATCAGTAACTCCTTTCTCTATTAACAGGTAGTTAACCCTTCTACAAACTATTGACTGTCCTAAATGCAGATACATTCACATCACCGTGTATTGCCTTCTAGTCCTCACACAGGATGGCAGATCTACCAAGATGGAGTGAAGCGAATCCCCACAGCCTGCATCACAGTGGAGGACGCTGAGCTGATGTGGCGTTTGGCTCAGAATAAACACAAGATCATAGTCAGACTCGAAATGGGAGCCCAGACTTTGCCTGATGCTGACTCTTTTAACACCGTTGCTGAGATAAGGGGCTGGCAGCACCCGGAGCAGGTAGCTATCACTCACTCACATGTACCTGCATGGCTCCTTTATCTCTGTACACCATCAGACTCAAACCACACTGTTTTTATTTCTTATTAGAGGATTTGTGTGTAGGTAAAGCTTATTTGGTAGATTATCTTGGTGACTTCAAAACCCAGAAAATATTTTTATAGTTAAATAAGTGAATAAGTTGATTTAGCACATTAGACTTGCATCTCCAGGTTGTGTTGCCCAAAGATTTCCCAAACTGTTTGGGTAAGCTTTATTTTAAAGTTGCAAAAGTGTCTGATCTTTAGGGGAATCCGGATACCACAGACTTATATTATAAGCAGTATAGTTTAAGTTATAAAATAATGTAAATTGGCAGGAAACTTTTTTTTACATTTCCATTTTCTGGCAGCTTTTAGGTAAACAACACAGCGAGTCTGGTTGCTTTAAAGTGTCAAAGCAGATTTTCCCTGCAAAAGAAGGAGAACGGGATTTTCCTCCTGTTGCACGATGGACTTTATCTAAATAAAAACACAACTGAATATTTATTGTTATTGCAACATGGTGGACTGAACAAAATTGTTGTTAAGAGCCATTAGAATTAAGTGCAAACTGCTGGTCAGTATTTCAGCTCTATGAAGTGTACTTTATAGCTGAGCCACCCCAGTGGAGCAGAGGAAAATTATTCATAGAGGTGACAGATTTAAGGTCTCGACATATTGGAGCTACCCAACGAGGGCCAGGGCATGAATCTGCTAGAAAAACCATGGAAAGAACTAAAGATTAAGGTGATGGCAAGGAGGCCCTCCATCATTAAAATGCATTTGAAAACACACACAAAGTGTTTCAGCTGGTCATAAGAAGTGTTCAGTGCTGAAATGGCAATAAGGATATCACTGTTTTTAAGAAGGGCATGAATAACCAACCAGCCACTTTAATCAAAAATAGAAAAATAAATATACATTTTTCTCTAAATTAATTCTCCTTTTTCTTTTTTTTTTTTTTTAAATAAACAGCGGTCTCATTTCCAAACAGAGACAAACTTCTTACTTTAATCGAAACTATTTTCAGGCAGTCTGCTAGAAGGTAATAATAATGTGGTGCTGAAGTGTCCTAATTAAGACAAGGATCAGTGGTTTTTTAACCTCTTTTGGCTTTTTAAACTTTCTAGAGGCAAATAAAACCAAAGTTTAAACATACTTTAAGCATAATCCTACTGTGAAAATAGCTGTTTTTAGAATAGACAAAAATCCCTCTGAAGATCTGAATACATCTCAGTACTGAGTGCTGATTTATGAGAGTAACATATCAAATGCTTTATTTAAAAAAGCAGAAACCAAAAAACAGTCTGATGTTTTAGGGAACCAATGCCTGGTAACAGTGGTGGGATATTTATGTATTTTTAATGCTGAATGTCAGGACCAATTGGTACATCCATTTTACATAAAGTACCATCATTTGTTTGTGTTCCTTAACCTAAAGAGGTCCTTAAATGTCAAAAGTGGTGAGTAGGTTTTAGCCTTAACAAATGACAACAACCCTGCAGTATAACAGTGGACATAAAGGGACTTTTTGTTAGATGAGACCCTGATGTGTCACAAGTGTGAAGTTTTTACTGTGTGATCTGTGTTATGTTGGGGACTGTTTTATTGTGTTTTGTGTGTGAATAATTGAAGAGGGAAACATTTAAATCGTGCAAGAGCATCGTGCTTACCATTGAAAGCTATTATTAGAAACAGATTTTTTTGAAAGAGTTTTAAAAAAATCATCAGTTTTCTCACAGAATCATTAACTGTTTACATGTTGTTTAGGTTTACCAGATTCAGTGAGTTGATTTTCTCTGTCAGATAGCAATAGAAATCCTGCACTACTTGGCACAGTGCAGTAGGCTTGGTCTTAAAAACACCTCTTCAGAACAAACAGCAAAAAATTCATAAAAGTGTTTAATTATTATATATTTAAAATTCCTTTATATTTTTTTAGCAGTGGTGTATTTCCATACATGATTTTTTAAATGTTTTTTTTTAAGTATCCATATTATACAGACATACATTAATTCAGGCAAATAAACTAATTGCGAGAGAGTTATGGATGCAGGGGTGATGCTGATGCTGCTTTTCATTCCTAACAAAAATGGCTGAGGGGCTTAAAGCCAATCATATCTAGAATATGATACTTTTAAAAGTTCAGACCTCTGCAAACCTAAGCAAAATATTATTCGTGTTAAACTGAATAACCGCTTTCTCTTTCAGTTTGCATTTAGAGAATAATACTGTAGGCAACCAGTTTTTCTAATTAAACCTGATTGTCTTGTTGAACATGCGTGATCCCTTGCTCTGAATCACAAGCCGGGCCGGTTTTCTGGTTCTTTTGTAAAGAAGGAAAGACTAATTAGATAAACAACGGCTGATATTTATCAATCTGGAAAACACTGAACAGGAATTTCCCCCATAAGTGTCGCCTATTCTTCAACAAGAATCAGCAAATGGTAAGTATTCAAAACAGCTGCAAATTATCCCTGGAAGAGACGTTCCAACAAGCCGATCATAAGATCGGTCTCATCATACCGTCCTCATCAGGCCCCACTTCATACATTTTTAACATATTTAAAACGAAAGCACTTCCAATTTCTCTTCCCCAGTCAGATTAAAATTAACTGCTTGAAATAAAAGACATAAAAATGCTTTGCTTAAGAGATGTCTTGTATATTAGAGCTGTTGTCGTTCTTGAGCCAACATTAAGTCCATCTTGGTAGGAAAGGGAACTGAAACACATGGTCGGGCTGACATCATGTCTGGCCCTGAAACTTTGTGTTCCAGCTCGCTGTAGCAGCAGTTGTGGCTGGACTGTGTGTGTGTGTGTGTGTGTGTTTGGCTGTGTGTGCACGAAAAGAGAGAAAAAAAAAGAGAGGACTTGCTTAAAGAAAAATGTACATTTGAGGTTTTGTGAGTCATATCCAGATTTAGGTTGCCCTTTTAATTCCTCCTAGACTGCTGATGTGTTAAAAAAAATTTTCCACCCCCTCAGTGTCCGCCTTTTCCATTTTTCTTTGAAATGAAGTTTTAGTTGTTTATCCCCCTTTAGCAATGTGTGCAGCTTATTGTGCATGTAAACAATCTGCAAAGTTTACACTAAAGGCTGCAGACATTTAATGTTTTATCTCTCTGAATTGTTAGCTGTTTAGGATTTCTGCACTCAATTGTTTAACTGCTAATAAGCACGTATTTCATCATTTTTACAACCTTTTTCCTCCTTCAACTAAATTAAGGCTTGCAGCTCATGCTTGGCTTCAGACATGCTGCTAAACGTTAGCCAGGTTTCACAGTTGGACTGAGCCTGCACCAAACTTATCTAGTTGGGGAAAGTTGGCATAGTTGGACAAAAATCTTCTAGGGTGTGAAGAGTACAGATGTTTTCCTTAATTCTCTGTATGTTTTGTTTAGTAAAGGTTTTTTTTTCCTCTTTTTGTGCCTTTTTTTGGTGGCTTGAAAACAAGAAACGTAGTCTTTTAAATGTCCTAGATCTCAGTTTGCTTTGATTGCCTCTTCAAACTCTGTACTCTCTGGTCCTTTATCTGTCACAGATGTGAGGCCCTGAGTCTGCTGAAACCGCTCTGTTACGATTAACTCCAAGTCTTTTGAACAGCTCTAAATCTAGGAACTTATGTATGTTCCTATCTTTATTTCTATACATAACAATATCTGTGTTGGTGGATCTACAAGACAGTAAGAAAGCTTAGCGAAGCCACCAACACAAGTGAAAGTTGGTGACGTTTCGACTTTATGCAAGCTGAGCATCAATGCTAAAACAATCCATCTAAAACACTGAGCTCACAAATATGATTTGTGCTTAACCTTGTCCAATGAGACAGTAAACAATGTGTGAGAAGCACAGCCAGATGCCCTACCTGAGGAAGTAATGTGCCGACAAGTGAAGTGACTGAAAGAGTTATTTCTAAAGTGTAAATTGTTTCAGCTTCCTGGCAGATATTGTTACTTCTTGTTTTCCCCAGAGTGCTTTGCATTGCAGGGATTGTCTATAGCATGATGTTAGAGATCAGACACAGTTGAAAGACCCCCCCACATAATCAGTGTTACTCGTGAGGGTTTAACTGATTAAAGCACTTTGCACTTAGTATGAATCCTGCTTAAAATAAGGAAGTTAACATTTAAGCTGTCAAAGCATAAATAAGAGGGAAAAGCCTGTTTCTCCCAGCATGTTATTTGGTCATAAAAAAAGCTGAGGGTACATATTTAGCCCAAAGGAGGGAAGTTATAATACATACCATCATTTGTGCCTCAGACTCAAGTAAAAAAAAAAAAACATATTTAGAAAAGCTAAAAGTACAGTCAACATCTCTCAGATTGTGGCTCTATAACTTTGTGTGAAAGAACACTCACTCAGCTTGACTGAAGGCAACTGATTTAAAAGCAAGATTAGTAGATTGAGCTTAAAAATAAAGATAAAGATGGGAGATAAAGTACTGTGTTTTTACAAAAGTCTGCTCATAGGGTGTTGTAAAAAAGGAAACCACAGATCTGAATGCCCGAGTTTTCTCAGTTAATTGCTGTAAGAACATCTCTGCCACAAATGAATAGTCCATAGCTGACCGAAGAGCTGCAGACAACCATAAACCTCTGGCACTTCTTGCCCTTTTTTTTCCCTCTGCAATTCTAGCAGCAAAGCAAAGACTCAGAAAGTTTCTTTTTAAAAGAAATGTTTTGACTTCTGAATTGTTGTCCAGATAGCAGATAGTCAGGTCAGCATCTGCTTTTTGTAACCTGCAGCATAAGGTTAGGATCAGCCATCTGACAGGAGGTTCTGTCTCACTTTCAGATTCCTGAAGGAGATAATAACATTTGCAATTATGCTCCTCTACCATTGGGATCTTATTTGGGGGATTGTCTTCTCTTCGTTCTGATTAAAATCTCAGTTTAGGAAACAAATAGTGAATAAAATGTGAAGAGTATATCCTGTTAACTGGCCACACAAAAATAACCAAAAACCATTTTAAAACACCTGAAAAAGCATTACTGACTTAAATCCGCTGCTGTTGTTTATCCCTTGGGAGGGTCAAGCCTGCCATACATGGAGGCACCACATACATCCTTAGAATGGTAGGTGACAGTCAACGGGATGTTGTTTGTTTTAAATATAAGATGTAGCCATAATGACAAATGGACATAATAAGTATTAGGTAGTGTTTTCTTCCTCTGTGAAGTCACCCGAAATGTGCATAGTTGAAACTGCTGCAGTGGCTCCTGTTGATGTTGACGCTGTTTATCTACACACTCTGACAGGTTGTCCTATTGAGTGGTCATCTTGACAGCTGGGATGTGGGCCAAGGCGCCATGGATGATGGAGGTGGAGCCATGATATCCTGGGAGGCTCTGTCACTTATCAAGGACCTAGGTAACCCTTGGGGAAATATAGAGATGGAAACAGATAAAAGTAGTCATGCTCATGAGTTTTGTTGCAACCAATCCTCCCTCTGATTAATTATGTCTGAGACTGGGAATACACACAAGCCCCTAAAGTACACTGAAGACCACTGTGAGCAACACCAGATGTGCACGCCAAGGCCAACTTTATGTATTAAACATATATATATGTACACATATACCCATCCATTTTCTGCTGGTGCCTATCTCCAGCTGTCTACAGGCAAGAGGTGGGATACACCCTGGACAAGTCGCCAGTCATCGCAGGGCAACACAGAGACAAAAAGGACAACCATTCACGCATACACTCACACCTAAGGAGAATTTAGAGAAGCCGTTTAACCTAACAATCATGTTTTTGGACTGTGGGTGGAAGCCAGAGTAACATGCAAACTCCATGCAGAAAGACCCTGGGCCAGGAATCGAACCAACAACCTTCTTGCTGCTGCAGCAGTGCTACCCCCTTTTCGACTAAGCATAGATACATATACATATACATATATATATATATATATACACTAGGGATGAAATGGCTTATGAAAACCGTCCGAACCGTTCAGTTCGACTGTCTCGGTCCGGTTCGCGTGTGTTTCGTTCGGTTCATGCGCTGCTCCTTTTTCTCATAGGCAAAGCGTTTACACTCCAGAGAAGAAGGTGGCGGTACTGCGACCAAAGCCAACCACCAGTAGTAAACAAGAAGAAGAAGAAGCGAAGCAGCGTAGACGAGAAGCATCCTGCTGCAGCCTGCGGGAAGGCGGGGCTTCACATCAAGCCCTGCCCACATCAAGGACAGCCATATTGGAAATGCTGACGTAACAGGGCAGGGAAGCACATAGACATATAAGAAGATATATATAAAAATATATGTAAAGATATGTTTTCATCTTAATTGTAAAAAGTTATCCCTCGAGCCCTGACGTCAATAGTCCGTAAATTTAAACAAAAATACGCCGCACAGTGCTGAGGCATCATTAGTGTGTTCAGCTTGAATCAGCAGGTTTGAGTAGCAGGTCGACCGCCCCAATATGGCGGCCGTAATTCCTGCGCCGCGACAGCCAATGCCGGGTCTACTCATATTATATTATTATTTGAACTTCAGCACCAGCAAGTATTTGGTTATATTGCTTTTCTTAATCAACGCTGGAGATAGGCACGAGCAACCCCCGTGACCCCATAAGGGATTAAGCAGGTCAGAAATTTGATGGATAGATTGACGTCAAGCCCCGCCTTCCCACAGGCTGCAGCGGGATGTACTTGGCGTAGCCGGGTGTAGCAGAAAAAA
>NW_015150674.1:829180-839655 GCF_000732505.1 Cyprinodon variegatus | reverse complement strand
AGATATAGATATGTATATAGTTTTGCTTGAGGGTTTACATACCCTCCCATTGAAGAAAATGTTGAATTCAAACTAGTAATAAAAAAACCCCACAAAACTAAAAAAGATAAGAATGTACTGAATGATAATTTATTCAAATAAAATACTGATTTAAAGAAATAATTCTAAAAAAACCAACTGCCCCAGACAAATTAAATTACCTTGCTGATCAAAAGTGAACCAACTTATCTGTCAACAAGTGAGGTCTGAACATTTCCTGAACATTACAGAAAATACCTGATTTCACTGACTGTCTTTAAGTGGGGCCAGTGTCTATCTCCAGCATCTATGGTCAAGAAGCGGGGTACACCCTGGACAAGTCGCCAGTCCGAGTGCAAAAAAGAGACACACAAAGACGTACAACCATGCACACGCAATCACACAGGACAACTAAGAGATGCTAATAAACCTAACAGTCCTGTTTTGGGACTGTGGGAGGAAGCTAGAGAACCTGGAGAGAATCCATGCATGAATGGGAAGAACATGCCAACCCCATGCAGAAAGCCTCCAGGCCGGGAGTAAAACCTGGAACCTTCTTGCAACACTTTTCTGTCTTTAATGGAAGGGCATGTAAACTTCATCTGTGTATATATATATTAACCTAAAGCTTGTGATATGGTATAAATTACTACCGGTATAACTCTTTTGTCTCTAACTTTAATTATTTAATTACACCCTACTTTTGCGCGTCTACTACAGATTATATAATAGTTAAAGCATTTTAGTATTATCATCCATAAGTAAAAAAAAAAATGAAACGTGACTAGAATATGAATACATCTGATTTAAACTGAATCTATTTTTCACGTCTGTCCTTTTTACTTCTTGAGTAGTTTTCCAAATATGCCACTTTAAGAGCTTTCTGGACGCTGTTTAGATATGATTAATCAAACTAAAACTTCTTTCACAATCAACACTGGATGCTTGAAATGTAGCCCAACTCTACACAAGCTGTGAGATCTCCTTTGATTCCTCACCTCTAAGAGTTACAGCCACCATATCTGAAAATGTGCTGATTGACCCATGTTTGCATTTTTTCCTCATCATGTACTTGAATTTAGCAAAAAATAGAGAAAAAAAAAAGAAAAGTCACACGGAGCATGTTGCTGCTCTGTGGACAGTTGCTACTTAAACTGAGGCATAATACTAAACTGTTCGTTTTAAGTTTTAAAATGAATGAAATAGATTCTAAAGGATACAGAAAATGTGTTATTATTATAATTGTTTATGTTGGATTTTATTTTAATAGATTTTCTTGTGCATTTTACTAGTGCGCAAGTGTACAGCTTAGAGGGAACATTGATTGCAACCAAAAGTCTCAATGTACTTTCTTGGGATTTTATGATAATAATAATACATTTTATTTCAAGCGCCTTTCAAAACACTCAATGACACTGTACATGTAAAAACAATAAGAGATTAAAAAAAAAAGCAACATGTCATAATTAGAAAAACAGCACAAACTAACCACAGGAAAGTATCAAAAATTCCTAGTGAAAAAGCAATCTTGAAAAGTTGGGTTTTGATTTGAACAAAGATAAAGACTCGGTATTGCAGATGTCAGGGGGGAGTGAGTTCCAGAGTGTGGGTGCTCTGCTCCTCATGGTGCTAAGACGGGAGAAAGGAACAATGAAGTGAGTAGAAAAGGATCTAAGAATGTGAGAGGGATTTTAAATAGCAGGATTTTGAATTGAATTCTGAACTTGACAGGGAGCCAGTGGAGCTGCTGCAGGACTGGGGTGATGTGATGGGAAGAGGGGGTTCTAGGAATGATGGAAGTGGAAGAGTTTTGGACTGCCTAAAGTTTGTTTAAGGATTTTTGAGGTAGACCAAAAAGAAGAGAGTTACAGTAATCAATGCGGGAAGTTACAAGACTATGGAACCAGGGGAGATGAAGGGGCGAAGGAGACTGATATTGAAAGACTGATAAGTGAAATTTGACTGATAAGTGAAAGTAAGGAGTGCAAGTTAGGTTGTTACTGTTAGTGAAGAAGGGCAGCGTACTATCAAGGATGACACCCAGACTTTTGACCTGAGATAAGGGGGAGATTATGTAGTTATCAAGTGAAAGGGAGAAACTGTCAGCTTTGGATAATGTCAATTTGGTTCCCATAATTCAAGAAAGTTGGAGGTGAACCAGGATTTTATTTTGGCTAAACAGAAGGTTATTGAAGGAGGTGGGAGTGAAAGGTTTGGCTTACAGGAAAGATAGAGCTGGGTGTCATCTGCATAGCAGTGGAAATTAATGCTGAATTTCCTGAAGATATGGCCAAGAGGGAGAATGAGTAGGGTTCCCAGGTCAGAGCCTTGGGGAACACTGTTTGTAACGAGAAGAGGAGGAATGATAGGACTTGATCTGAAAAAAACTGAGTGCGGCCAGAAAGATGGGAATAAAACATGGGTAAAGGAGTGAGTAATGCCAGTTGTGGATAGTTAATGGAGAAGGGTAGACTGGGAAACTGTGTTAAAGGCTGTGCTTAGATCAAGGAGAGTGGGAATGGAAATTAGACCAGAGTCAGCTGCTATTAGAAGATCATTGGTTAATTTTAAGAGGGAGGTTTCTTAAGACAGGGATGAAAACCAGACTGCAACTGTTCATAAAGGTTGTCGAAAGTTAAGTAAAAGTGAAGTTGAGAAGCAAAATTTTTTTCCCTGTATTTCTGAGATAAAAGATAGTTTTGAAATTGGGTGGAGATTATTGTAATTGTTGGGATCTGAACTAGGTGTCTTCAGAATAGGAATCATTGAAGAGTTATATGAAAGAGAAAGGAGTTCATACACATGACATAGAGAGGAATTAGTTGATAATTGAGCAAAAAGTTTGGTATACTGTGTGTGAACACATTTGGATAAGTCTTACTCAGTTCATACCTTATAAATGCACCTTCTGGTGCAAATCCTACCGACAGTACCTCTGTACGACCTTGGTATAGCTGGAGACAGAACTTAACAATAGATTTTCAAGTCTTGCTGCAGATTCCCTGTTGAAATAGTGTCCGGACATTGCCTGGGCCATGTCTACACATTTATAGGATTTGATTGTTGGCCTTTTGAAACATGAATCCTTCTCAAGTCTTTTGCAGCCACTAAAGGTGCATTCACACAAAATTTGGTGAGTGGAGCAAGTGATTTCCACGCTCAAATGTTGTGTTAGTTGTTGATGCAAAGGACACTTTTTGGGCGATTCGATTGGCAACGGTCGGACATTCAGAGAGAAGAAGCAAGGCGCAGTATATATGTGGATAGTGTGCAGCAGCACTATCAGAAGGCTTGCTGAATGAACTGCGAAATTTCACAGTAATTGAAAAATCCCATGCCATTGACCAATCAGGGACTGGACAAGGTTGTGATTTAGAAGCACGTAGCACAAAGGAAGGAAATGTTTCACTCTCAGACGAGGTGAGTTGAACAGAAAACTGGACCTGGTGTTAGAGATGTCCCGATCCACGTTTTTGCACTTCCGATCCGATACCGATATTGTTTTTGGACTTCCGGTCCGATACCGATACTGACCGATACCAGCCTATTCAAGCATGCATTTAAGTTTAAGTTAAAGTATTTAGCCTTAGTTGTAAGACTCATGTTGAAAAGGGTTTTAGTACTCTTGATAACATCTAGCCAGCTGAATTAGGAGAGATTGAATTAAACACAATGATTGGTAACAACAAACTTACCTGTTTATTAAGAGATAAACACAAACTGGACAAAATTATGAATAGCAATCTGAAATTGCACAGTGAACAGTAAAACCGTAAACAGTTAAAGGTGCAAGTAATAAAAATGCAAAACTGACAAGAGTGGAAAATATTTTATTAACTTAGAATCAGGACTCTACTCTTGGAAAAAGACACTGCTTAAAAAAAAAATCAGTGCAAATAACAGTAAACTATTACCAAAAATGCCTTATACTCCCCAATCTCCTCCACACCTAGTCTCCATCTACACATCGTGCAGGATAAAATAATCCCACACGGCTGACATTTTCCCGCTATCTTCCAATTCACCTGTTTTAATGGTTAGGCCGGGAGACAGACCCCAAAAGACCTGTGGGTGTGTTGAAGGTGTTCTGGAAAATGCGGACCGGATTCGGGGAACACTGGCGCAAAATAGTGGAATGCATCGTTTCAATCGGCGAAACTGGAAAATACGGACCGGATTTTTTTTAAAAACTGGATCGGCAGTCTGGATCGGCATTTTTACATTCTTTGCCGATACGCATTCTTTTGCCAATATCGGCGTCCCGATCCGATCCACGTATCGGATCGGGACAAGCCTTCCTGGTGTTACACCATATTCTGTGCAACATTGTATGTTTTGACCCATGTGGCACAGAATATGATGCAACACCAACAAGAAGATGAACAATCCACCTATTTTATGAAACAAGCCAGGCAGGATTACGCCTTGGTGTCAGCTGAAATGTCATATAACTGACCCACGGTGATCAACATAGAAATCTCACCGTATTCTTCGTGTTAAGCTTTGTTTATCATCACACCAACTCTGAACAAATTCTCCTTTCCTGCTGCAGAAAACTATTCCCATAGCATGATGCTGCCAAGACCATGGTTCTTTGTGTGGAAGTTGTGTTCAGGGTGATGTTAGTTTGGTGTGGCTCAAAGAATTTATACTGACATTTTATTACCAAAAGAAGAACTCTATTCAATAATAAAGTAATACCTTGAGGCAGATGGGAGCAATAGATTTTATTTTGTAGTTTTTCTTTTTATTTGTAAGAAAAATATTTTTTCTTCCACTTTACTATGCCCAACTTTGATTAAGTCTCAAATCAAAGTATTAAATCAAAGCTTGAGGTTGTACTTCACTAATGGCATTTTTTTCCTGAAGTATTGAAACTTATTTCCTTATTATTCATCTTTCAATTAATGTGTCTTTGCCAGCATATCAAGCTCAGAGGACCATTTCAGCTCAGACATGTCAATATCACTCTTTATTTCTGCCTTTGCAAGCTTGCAGTTTAAGAGGAATGACCTTTACACACAGTGCTGGGGCTGGTTTGGGCTAGTTTGTACTATCTGCCGTCTGTATAGGTGATTCACCTAAGGAGTTGGGTTTCAGTTGCTTTAAGAGGAAAAGTACATGACAGCCATTATAAAATCTCGACAATTACAGGGGATTTTTGGAACATCTATCTAACAAAATGGTGTTGAAATATGACAGATATTTACTGGGAAAAATGCGGGTGAAATAGGAGTCTATTGTTTTTCATGGGTTTCTTTCACCTCTAGCACCTCCATTGTTTGACTTCGACTGACCTCATTTATAAGCGTAAAAGAAAGGCTGCTATCAGCAAAACCTTTAGAATGTCTTCCCATGTTTTATTCAAGTATTACAAAATAATGTGAGCCATAATGAAGACACAGCAGTCTCATAGCTTGAGGATCAACTTATTGCACTTCCCGTTTGTCCATTAATACCAGAGAAAGAGATGCTCTATCAGATTGCATAAGATAAGTAAGACTGTATCATCTTCCTCTCATGCATCCTCACCACACTAAAGAGAGCTTTACTGTTAATCCATCAGGCTTCTGCTGCAGAGTCCCAGCAAAATGAGGTGAAGAGGAAGGGAGGAATTTCCTCTTGATTCCTCAGAAATTTCTATTCATCTGCTGAGCTTTCAGTGCCCTCTGATGGGGTGTTAACGCCTGAGAAGAGACGTTTCAAGTTTATTATATTTCATATTTTAGCAAAACTTCAAAGTTCCTTCAGCATTTTTTTTTTCCAGCTTGATTGTTTGGGTGGAGATGAAAACAAACATAGACTCCTCTTACAGCAGTTAAGACAAAGATTTCATTCCTAGGCAATCAATGAAGATGGATCTGAAGTCTTTGCAGGAATGTAAAGGAGTAACTTGCTGCTACAGCGTCATTCAGGACCATCAAATCAGCTCAGATCATCAAACTAACCTGCATTTCCACATTACAGATGGATTTGATTAGACTGAAGAAACCTGTTGATCATTGATTCGTGAGGTGTGGCAGCAAGAAAACACTTAGAGCAGGAAGGACAGTGGGGCTTAATGAGGACCAGGGTTGGGGAGCTTTGCACTAATAACCTCTGGCAAACTAAAAACTGGACCTACTTATGGATGGCATTCAGCTGCACCTCTAATATTTGCATCTTTAGACCTGAGCTGTGGATCTCCGCAGCTTCTCCAGAGTCACCATTGGCCACTTGTCTGGTTATTTACCGTCCTTGCCCGGCCTGCAGGTTATGGTATACTTCCATATTTTGATATGATTTAAACCTTGCAGCATTATTTTCCAACTTTCTCTTTGAACTTCTTCAGAACAGTATGGTCACTGGTCTGATATGTTCCGCAGTCTTTGTGATGCTGTTCTCCAACAAACTTGTGAGGCCTTCACAGAGCAATCAGTTATAGACATGAGCTATCAGTGCATGAATATGTGTACATACAATATAAAGATGGTCCAGAGACCCATGCCCAGTCCAGTACACCCAGTAGACGCAATTTAATCAAACTGGACTAAGACAGAAAGCAGGAGCACCAGTTATAAATAAAACTCCATGCAGCAGCAGTTAACCCAAACTCAGATTCAAACCAGCCTATAAAACTCCAGGTCTAAGCATTACACTGCTATAAATCTCAATTTTCTAATATTCAACATATGCTCTATTTAATATACATTTTGATATTCTGCTCATTTTAAATACATTTGATATATATAATATAAAAACAATTTTTCCAAAATGTAGAAAATAAATGTGATGAATGCGTTCCAAGTGACTAAATGGTATGTTCTTCTGTTTAAAGGTTTGCGTCCAAGAAGAACTTTGAGGGCGGTTCTGTGGACAGCTGAGGAGCAGGGTGGCGTCGGAGCCCAACAGTACTTTAATCTACACAAGGTACTGCAACTTCAAAAAAGAAGAAAAAACTCCAGAAGAGCCTTAAAGAAAATACAATTTGTGCTGAAAGAGAGCAGCAAGGGTCAGCGCATTGTGAAAGCTCTGTGTATGAGTGTGGAAATGTGCTTCCAGCAGACTGGAGAGCACTTGGCCACCTCCCAGGTTTTTGTCTGCAGCAATCCCCACGTTCATTTTTCCTCCTTTAGAGCTTTGGCTGCCCATCAGGCTCTAAAACCTGATAAGCTAAACACTTAAGAACAGATAAAGATTTCATGCATTTTTAAAAACAAACCAGTAATTTGTTTGCAGTTTATCTTACTCCTTAGGGCATTTCATGGTCTTTCCTAACTTGCATTAGTTTTATTTCCATGTATAACAGTTGCTTTAGTGACTCCTAGTGGCCACATACACATATATATACATTAATCTGATTAATCGAGATTAATCGATTATGAAATAATCATCAACTCATTTAGTAATCGATTAATCATTAGCTGGAGTATAAAGACTGTAAAACATGCCTTTAGCTGAGAGAGCGACCCACTTAGAGCAGTAATTATACCAAGATTGTAAAAAAAAAAGTTTTTATCGTTCCTCAAGTGGCAAAGTTTGAGTTTCAGCTGGATTAATGTCATAAAAAGTCTTCTTTAAAGAATATATGGCTATTCATTTAATAATTTATTAATTGAAAAAATAATAAGCGACAGAATAACTGATTTCCAAAACAACAAAATAATGGTTAATTGCAGCCCTTATATATATATTTCTTCTTGCAGTCCATATATATATATATATATATATATATATATATATATATATATATATATATATATATATATACATGCTTTCATGTGTTCACAAACCATCAAACAAACTTCAGAGGCTGTCTTGTGTTCCTTCGTTGAATGTTTTTCAGCTTTTTTTTTCATTTTGTTTTGTCCTCCCCCTCCTGTCTCACTTCCTCTCCTCACACAGGAGAACATCTCAAACTTTGACCTTGTTATGGAGTCTGACTTGGGGACGTTCACCCCAATGGCTCTGCAGTTTACTGGCAGTGACGCGGCACAGAAGGTAAGAATGAGTGTAAAACTACAAAAAGTAAACAGCCCAAAATAAATAAAGGGCATTGGGAAAAAACCTCCATAGTGAATTTAATTTGATGATTATGTATCTCAAGTTTTGATGTTGGTATTGGGAAATGTTTATTTATTTTCAGCCTTGGATCCCAGGGTGATATTTACACTTCAGTATTACGGGACATTTTTACAACATTTCTAAATATTTGTTTTATTGTAAATGTGTTTAGTTGTTACAATAATGTTATTTTTACATTTATTGGGTCGTCTGTCACTCCTTTCAAGCAGCCTTTCCTCTGCTCCTCCATTTTTTTTTTCAAGTTAATCCATCCCACCATCCATTACTGGTTCTTTCCAGCCTTCGATTTTATGATCCGTCTTTAAGTTCATAAACCTTAAACTTAACCAGCTGATTGAAAAGTCAATGCATAAGAATCCTGTGTGATGCTTTATTGTTTTGCAGTGTTAAATATTTTCTTCAGTGGTTATATGATTTTTATTTTGGATCTCATTTCCATTTATAAAAGTGCTATAATAAACCACATTTAACAATTTTGATAGTATGTAAAAACACCAAGTTAGGAAACCGTGTCTGTATCAACAGGTGATGGAGGAAGTGGTCAAACTTTTGGCTCCCATCAATACTACCAAACTGGAGAGAGGTGGTGAGGGGACAGATATCTCTCCATGGATGCAAGCAGGAGTCCCAGGTCAGTTTATTCAAAAGTATGTCTGTTTACAGCTAGCAGCATATTTTGATATCAGGTGGATAAAGAAAACATTTAAACATGTAAGCTGAAACCTTACATTGTACATTTTTGGAGAAAACAAAACAAAAAAACACCTGTTGTTTTGTTTTCCAACACTTCTTTTTCTGTTTTTCGTTGAACTTTGAACAGTTTGGTTTAATTAGGGAAGTGGAGACAGAAAGCCCATTTTAATAGAACCAAGAAATGAAACTTTAAGATTCTCTAGCAAATAATATAAAGCTCTCAGGGAGCCTCAAAACAAACATTATATCCTAATATTGATGCCTGGTGATAAAAAAATATGCCATCTCTGCCTGATAATTTCTGTTCAAATCAAGCTGTATTTTCAACTTCAGTTAAAAAAAGAGACTCATAACAGCAGATTCCTCATACCGGATTGTTTAAAAGCTGCAGTTCAAAGCTGAGAGTTCAGGGTCACATTCAAAGGATGTTTTCCACCATTACTTTCCTCAACAAAGCTCCAATCAGTTTTTTTTTTTTTTACTTACACAAAAAAACATGTAATGTGTTCCAAAAAGGACAAAACCAATCAGCCAAATTGTATAAATGCAGTAAGATATCATTTACAAAGGATTATAAATGAAGATATGTGGATCTTTATCCCCTTTGAACTGTAAAAAATTTTTTTTAGGTTTGATAGATGTTCCGTTTTGTTTCTTTTCAAGGAGAAATAAACTTTAGAAAATTGGAACAATTCCCACTGAATTAACTGCTATAGATAAGCAGCCGTCTGTGAGGCGTCTCTTCTGGTCCGCTCCTGTGTTATTGTTGGGTGAAGAAACAGTTCTGGAAAGTCCAACAGGAAGGTGGGGAACAAACACCACCTTGTGTTCAGATCAGTGTTGTTTGGTCAGCTTCCATCCGTCTTATACACCATATTTATGGAGCATTTTATTCCCATTTGTCAGTTATGTTCCATAAAGGAGGAAAATTTCTTTTTTAAATGTATAATGTTACGAAAATACAATTAGACCCCAAATTATTTGTCTTTTGTATTACTTTCAAACAATTAATTAATCTTTTAATTTGTAATCTATATGATTTATATCAGGGCCCAAACAAAGTCCCAATTTGCCATCTAACAGCCACACATCTTGACACTGCCACTCTAATGCTTTACAGCTGGGGATGGTGTTCTTCTTCTTGTAATATAAAAATACTGGCCTTATGGATATTTCTTATTCAGTGATTTAATTGGGAAAAAAAGCAAGGGGAGGTACTCCACTTTATGCTACACAAACATACAACAGAAACGTTGGTAGTATTTTGAGATAGATCTATCTACTATGTACAGAAGTGAAAAAGATCAAAGCCAGTTCTAAATTTAATCCAAATTCAGAGTGTCATGCAGTCACAAAAAAACATTAAGATTTTAATAAGCTCATTACGGTTTCCTCTCTGTATTAGGCCTGTCCTCAACAAACTAGCACTGGCCCTCCAGCCACAAGTGTCCCGCACTGTGGCTAGGGCTACAGTTACTAGCTCTATTTATCATAATGATAGATTTTTTTTTTATATAATACTATGTAAGATGTATGCAATGCAAAAATATTTGCTGAAGAAAAAGATGGACCTCCCTCCAGTCTCTGCCATTATGCACCATTGTGTTAGGTTTCTGTTTCTGTTATGTTTTTCTTTTGAGTATTCAGTCTTACTTTACTCCTTGATTTCTAGTGTTTAGTTTTCTTTTCACCATGTTTTA